>NC_054377.1:47812350-47957350 GCF_017654675.1 Xenopus laevis | reverse complement strand
TATATCCACCATGATTTTTAGTCTGCCTACAGATAATCTAAATTCTAAATGACATACAAAATATAAATATATTATAATATATAGCACTGCTTGTAGGGTGCCACAACCAAAATTGGCTGGATCAAGAATAAACAGATACCATGCCTGTCAAGCAAAGAGTAGAATTGATCATGGGTGGTAGTACCAGATAAACACATGGGGACAGATTTACTAACCGTCAGTGCAACACTTCCCCAGGTAAAAAATATGCCCAGGCAATGCTTATTCACTAACATGCGAAGTTTTGTCCTGGGCACCTAATATTGGCGAATTTTTGCTAGCTTTACTTCGGCAATGCGAGCAATTCAAAGCAAAGATGCGCTAGCGTTCATTTGTGCCTAGTGCAAATTGCCTAGAGGTCTTGTGCCCAGGTTAATTTACATACGGCTGGAAATTTAAAGTTGAATGGACGTCTTTATGTTATATGTTGGAGCAAATACATTACATTTTCACTGTTAATTACACATGTCCAGGGAACCTTTATAAAGACAAATTAAGTTGTTATAATGCCCTACACATGAGCCCACTGTATAGTTAATGTTCCATATGTTAGAAAATGTATGGGGGAAACCGGTTACACACACACAAAAAAAAAAGTTAGGACTTTAGCAGGCTACCACTCTGAAAAAAGGAAAGACGACAGTGTTTTTTGACTGATGCATTTTCCGCTTACAGAAGATTGAGGAAGATCTAGTAACTTTAATACACTTCACCTGGTCTGAGATGGCGAAGGCAACTAGACCACTAGCGAAAGTCTTTCACTAGCGAATTAGTGCATGCGCCCATTAGTAAATCGGTGATGTCCCTGCAGGCGGTATCGCTATCGAAAAGTCACTAGTGTTAGCCACTTCGCCCTTTAGTAAATCTGCACTTTGTGTAAAATTGCCCATTACTTAGCTTATAGGCCATTCCTAAACTTATAGGATTGTTTTTTTAGGTAATACGACAGACAGTCAGATCGAATTCCTAATAATTTCTTATTTTTTCCAGTATATGCGGTCTATGCTTTTCATATCATTGTTTCAAAGCAATGTCTTTTTTGTGGACTAAACGTTATTAGTAGTAGACAAATCTCAGATGAAAAACTTTTTAGCTGCTTTATAGTTTCTAGTAAAAAGATTTTATCTTTTTACATCAATGGTCAATTTGGTGGTGCTGATGGTCAATGAAAAAGTTATAATTATTCTAGTATAAGTATAATAACAGGTTCCTAACCCAGGGCTGCCAATTCCACTAGTGTATAAAGACCGTGGATTAATCCCCTCAGTATCATATTGAACCTTGTTGAAAGGGTTAGCTGTCAATTATGTAGTGGGATGTGTAGCAATGGTGGTGTGGTACTTGCATAAGTTTAGTAAGGGTTCATTATTAAATGGGTTGTAACTTATATGTAGGCTATCTGCATATGGCCACAACCTCTGATCTCTGTATCTGTGTGCAGCATGGCCTTTGGATTCTGCACTGACTGTGGGGGGGGCGATATTGGCTGTTTAAATAGATAGGTACAGAAAAGGTGTTGTCGGGGAACAGAGTAATTTATTTACACTGACTGTTAATGTTTCTAATCTTGAGGCTGTGATCAGTATTGATTGGCATATGGAGGACTGTGGGCAGCTTTTTTAAAAAAATTTGTTTAACTGCAATGAGTTCATTTTAAGCAGTACACCTTTCGTGTGCATTTGTTACTAGCAGGGATGATTTGAAACGTTGATTTTATTATGTAGGTGTCCCCTCCGCCCACCCCCGACCATGTGTTTCTGGGAAGTAGCAAGACATGCAGTCTGCATCATGGCTCAGTCCTTCCCACATCCCGAGGCTGCTGTCTATACTGAGCACCAGATTTTTCATCTGGGGCTCACTGTAGAACACTGTGTGCAGGGGGTGCAAGTACTAGGGGCGTGCTCTTTAACTTCTGACCCCCAGGTCAAGACTGACCCCTGATATCCTTCATTACAAGATTTCCTAAATGACAAACATGCTATTTTCAGTCTACTTAATAAAGGGATCACATTGTATACCATTCAGAAAGACTTGGGGTATATAAATACGAGTTGTTAAATGGACATAAAAATGCCATTACTTATAAAAGTGCATACCCAACAGATATGGTAGAATTTCTGCAATTTTTCTGCCACTCTTGACCTGTCCTAGGTCACTTGAAAGTAATAAAACAGAGTAGAAAAAAGCAGAATGAATGGAGCAGGTTTGTATGCAATTTGTTTGTATGCAATTTCTGCAACAATCTAGTCTCTTCTTCTACACCAAGATCTGCACTACTTTATAAAGAGATATTAAATGATCAAGTGTGGTGTAACAAAAAATGTTGAGGTTGTTTGGTGGAGCTTTTATATATCACTTTATAAATCTGTAAATCTGTGGTATAAGCAAATTTCTACCTTTTTAAATGTCTTATGTATTTCATCATTTACTGTTTTAACAGTCTAAATTTACACTACAGAGTTCTCTTTACCCATGTGCCATTACCTGCAACAGTTTTAAAGTGAAAAAGTTGTGATTTAAAGTGCACCTGTCCCCCAGACACAAGAATCTGTTTATTAAAAGTCCTTAATAAAAGGTCCCCTTTAAACAAGTCTTTAAGATGCAGCAGATCATATACTACTAAGGCCCTTTATGGCTGATGCTCAGGGGAGTATTATTTAGAATATAATTGCAAGAAATTGCAAATGGCATGTAGTCAACACTATTTAAAATTCTAGTCTATTTAAGACACAGGAGGAATTTGAGCTCTAGTTCAAAGTATTCTTAAAAGCCATAACCTTTTATTGTTCATGACTGAAGGTTTAGGATAAATAAAAACAACATTCTCTAAATGTTTGGAGACCCCAAAGCATACTGCATTGTATGTACAGTACATGAGTAAAATGCATAAGGAACATCAACTTGACATTGTATAAAAAGATAGCGCTAGATATTGAAACGTAAGATAGAATGTCTTCTAATATTTAAAAAGCTTTAGCCAGTTATATGTTTTTGATATTATTAACATGAATAAATATTAATAATCTATAGTAATTTTACTATCTTTGTCAAGTTTTAGTACCTGTAATTATTTTTACCTTCTTACCTTTAAGCAATTCAAAAAAGTGATTACTTTTTAATTAAAGTGTGACATTGGTTGATATGATGTTATCAATATCTCTTGATATAAGACCTGAAACCTCTAGATCTAATCTAAAATGAATAGTTGGGATTAATCCAAATCCCCTTGACATTATCTCAGTGTAGGACCATTTAAAAAAAATCTTGTTCTAAGGCTAGGATCAATGGAAACTTAAAGAAAAAAGGATTTAGTGCTGATGGTAGTATTTCTGATAGCGTGATTAGAAAAAGCCATATTAATGCTTGCATTGAAAAAGTTTGTTGTTTGGACTTTAATGTTGCATGCAATTGGATTCTAAAAATGTTCCTATTGAATGTATTAATGCATTGTATTCTCTCTCTTTCTCACAGTATAGATTAGTTATTGTACAATGTATCAAAATTTAAAAATAGAGCTCATCAACAGCCTTCCCTTTGTGTGTATATGATTTTTTTAGGAGCAAATTTACCAAGGTGTAGAAGGTGTTATTTCCTTGATAAATACGCCCTGTGACATCCTAGGCAAGTAAATATAATTTGGAACAGTTTAGTCAAAGAAAAATTCACAGTTCTCTAATTGTTAAACTTCGCCTGGTCTGAGGAAGTCTGACGTAAAAGGTAGCGTAAAGAAAGATTTGCACGTCAGTGAATTTGCGTAGTTACATCCGTTGCGCAAATTCGCCAGGCGAAGTAACACTAGAGA
Organism: Xenopus laevis; assembly: GCF_017654675.1. Classification (NCBI taxonomy): domain Eukaryota; kingdom Metazoa; phylum Chordata; class Amphibia; order Anura; family Pipidae; genus Xenopus; species Xenopus laevis. Next base: position 47,953,509 of record NC_054377.1, on the reverse strand, counting down.
ATTTACGCCAGCGTCCGTTTGTGAATCGGCGTATTAACGAAAATGCGCTACGCTAGCGAATTAACGCTAGCATTAGGCACTTCGTCCTTTAGTGAATTTGCCCCTATGGGTCAGATTTACTAAAGGGCAAAGTGACTGTCGGTAGTGAAAATTTGCCAAAAATCTGCAGGGACAACACCAATATACTAACAGGCATAGAGGTCAATTCGCTAGCGAATTTTCGCGCCCTATAGGCAGGCAAATTTTTACTAGGCGAACGATCATTACTCTGCAAATTCACTAAAGTGCGAATTTTACAGAATGTTCCCTCTATCGCCAGAGTTACCTGGCAAACTGATAGGATAAAGTTACATCCTCCTCAATCTTATGTCAGTGACATATCTTGTATGCTGAAAAGTCATAACATTTTTAAAAACGCTGAAGTTTTTTCATATTTTAAAGAGGAATTGTCTTTAAAAGTTGTAACTATTAAAAATGTTTATTCAGAGAAAAGCAGAAGCCCAAGAGAAGTCTTGTAGACGAGAATGGGCAGAAGTGATGAGAGGAGAAGCGAGTCGAAGATCAGAAGCAGAGTGAAGGTTGTGTGAAGGAGAGTATTTGGAGATCAGAGATGAAATATAGAGAGGGGCTTCATTATTAAGGGCCTTGAATGTGAGTGTTAGTAATTTGAATTTGATTCTAGAGGAGATTGGGAGCCAGTGAAGGGACATGCATATGGGAGCAGCTGATGCTGAGCGGTGAGATAGATGAATGAGTCTAGCAGCCGCATTTAGAACAGATTGGAGTTGTGAAAGGTGACTTGTTGGAATACCTGCAAGGAGTAGGTTGCAGTAATCAAGGCGGGAGATGATGAGAGACTGAATCCGTGTTTTGGTTGATACTATTCTGGCAATTTTGAGCAGTTGAATACGACAAGATTTCGCAAGTGTTTGAATGTCTGTTGAAAAGACGTGAGTATTTTGCCTTTATTTGCTTCCTTGAACATTCTTATTAATAAGTGGCCACTTCAAGCATTTGCACCAACATCTCTAATAAAGTCATATATACAACCTATATAAACCCACCCTATTCATAACCCACCCTATTCAAATTAATCTAAGTGTACTGTAATTGTACTAACGGAGTTGTGCTAGGCAGAAACAAACATTAGCAAAAGTTTGCTATGAAATACTCGTGCTGATGAATTAAAGCTAGCAAAACTTCGCCAGTGTTCGGTTTCAGAGACGCAACTTCGCATTTTAGTGAATTAGAGTAGTGGTAACGAATTTGCGCCCGGTGAAGTGGTGTGAAGTGTGGCAAAGCTTTCACAGGATAAAATTGAGATCATTAATTTGTGTTCTCATTCATAAATTTTAATTTAATTTAAAAAGGGAAACACACTATTTTCTAAAAAGAGGAAAATATGATTCTTACAAACTACAATGACTTATGTCCAATTAATTACAGTGTGACATCATATGATATCAAATGTTATCCAAAGAATGAGTCAATTTCATGTTTAGCAAAATAGAATGGAAAATAGATAATATAAACCTTATATAAAAATGACTATGAAGATTTTCATTCATCCAGGTCATGGTATATCTAGTATAGGTCAATCTAAAAACAACTGGACTTGCTGAGTAATCAATGAAGACGTTTCACTACTCATCCGAGCAGCTTCTTCAGTTCAACTGACTATATATAAAAATGATAAAAGGATCATGATTTTCATTCCTCTAAAGTGAAATGGGTCTTTAACCAGTATACTGTATATTAAGTTACCTTTTATGCCCCGTGGGAGTACTTGAATCTTGTGTGGCAAGTCCCGGCGGCATCTGAGTAGCCGAGGGCTAGGTCCAAAGACAAAGGTGGCTGCTATAAGCACAAGAGAATGCTTAACTCTGATTTAGTTACTACCCTGTAGTTTGAATTTGCCTTATGTGAAAGTATGGTATTTACCCATAGAGAGCAGGTTTGGATTTCCAAGTATTTTGGGTTTATATGATGAACTGACATCAGATAGTGGACACACATGCATAATAATGCAGGAGTGTCAAAATATCAGGACAGTCAGCATGTAGGTCTGCTCATGCACAATGCACTTAACTAGATGCCAGTTCTTTGCAAAGTGGTTCTACTAAATGCAACTGAACTGAACTGATTTCCTGTTTTTTTGACCCTGCCTGACCTTGGTGTCACATATGGCATACCCAAACCCCAGAAGAGTAACTTTATTCCTGTCTAGGCATGCTCTTGTGCCACAACAGCCACCTTTGGCTTTTGGCCTGGCCCTCAGCTGCTCAGATGCTCCCATGACTTACCCAGTTAGCCAGGACCTTTGCTGTCTGCCTGTATAGCACAGAGGTATAGGAGGCTGCACAGCCACCCAGAGTTCAAAACCAATGGTTTAAACCTATGCAGGATGTTACACTTGACTCTTTCCTGGACTTTGCGACTTCTCTGTCACCCCTGCCTATGCTTCTCCTTCATATTTGGGACCAAACTTCACTAGAGATGCTGCCTGTTAACAGTACAGGCATCTATTTTGGCACTTCTGCCACTCCTTCACTAAAAAAAGTCCCGTTTCCACTTTTGGGTGCTGCTATCTGTGGGAGATGCAGGAGAGGCTTACTTCATCATCTTCTGACTCCCATTTGAGGTATGTGTGATAGTGACTGTACATGTTAAGATTTACAGTTCCAGATATGCAATCCAATATGCAATAAATATACATGCAATTATTAAGGCATCAGATCATTTCTTTGTTATTATAGTTAAAATGTCCGCCCTGACTTCCACACTTTCCTGAACTTTTTGTACTAGCTAAGGGTATCATCAAAGATATATTTTATATTATGAAACCCATTTGCTGCTGTTTCCCGTTTAGAGATGGAGAATAGCTTTTGCACCTATGATATAATACATTTGGCTGCTATACAGAAATGAGGGCAAATATACTGTATTTCTGAAAGAGGGCATGAGACCCATAAATAACACTTGGGTCTCTGGTGCATTGGTTGCATAGTTTGGTTAATTTATCCAGAAGAGATAAAATTAATCTCTTGTGTAGGGTAATTTTCAGGCAGATTCACCAAATATGTAACACTCTTGATTACAGCACCAGCACTGTAATATGAGTCAAATTTATGAAAAAGGTGCGGGCAATAGTCTTCATTTATTTTTTCAGCCTTTCAGTTGTATTGAAACATTTAACCTAGCAAATACGCAGTAGTTTGAATGACATTCTGCAAAATTAAGGGAAGAGTATCTTTAGAGAAAGACAAGGAGTAGAAAGTAAAATAAGTAATACAACTGCAGTCTTACAGGTCAACAGTTTTTTTTTTTTGCAGGAGGCAGTGACCCTCTTCAGCTAGATGGCATTTTAAATTGGAAAATTAAAAGAGGCAAAAGTGGAGGACAAATAACCTTCAAAATGTTATTCAGTATACTGTAGGTTATTCTATGACTAAAAATTAACTTTACTAAAATATTAATGTGTTATGGTAAAGCTTTTAATCCAATAATGTTTTTATAACAGTAGCACTGTAAGGCAAGTTAATGCCTGAAACTCTCTCTCTTTAAGGAGTCCAACTACAAAAATGGTCTAACAAGTGATTTTCTTGAATTTAGGGGCAGTAGATACTGATGGTCTTCTCTGTTTACTACCGAGTGGTGCCAATTCTTACAGTACCTCTAGTTTCTTGGAAACTGTATTTGTAAATATGTTGGCTCTTAAAAGCTCTCTTTCAGTTGTCCGCAAGCAATCCTTAGATTCTCAGTCATTGGTCTCATAGGTCCTGGTCTATAAGGCGAAGATGCATGGGTTTTGGGGAGCTTGTTCAATTATTTTAACTACTAGAGGTATTTTTTGTGGTTTAGATGCACATGTTCAATTAGACAGGATAGTTTGTGCCAAAAAAGCAAAATAAACTGTCTTGGATTTTTCTTTAAACATTCAGTCCAAGAATTATATCATATATATAATCGAATGGAGGTCAAAGGTTTTTTGGGGTTGAAGTGGGCTGAATTCAGCCTACTTCGAATCTTACTTCGAATAGTACGATTGTACTTTGATTCAAAGTTTTTTTAACTTCGACCTTCGATCTCCCAAACTCCCCCAATTGCCTCCATACAGGTTGTAGGAGGTCCCCCATAGGCCAAAACAGCACTTCGGCAGCTTTTAGGTGGCGAATGGTCGAAGTTTTAAAGAGACAGTACTTCAAAAAAACTCGACCTTCGAATGTCAAGCTTTTTTTTCAAATTTGAATCGAAGTACACAAAAATTTTTCTAAATTCGAAGTTTTTCACTTCGAAACTTCACCTCGACCTTTGATAAATCTGCCCCTATGTGTTCAAAGAATTTGAACTGAATTTGCAGATCAGCATGTTTGTCATACATGGGGTCAATGTTATAGATATGTGGGGATATTTTCTCAAATATTAACATGGCCCTTAAGAACAGCGGTCTACTTAGAGCCCTCCCCAGCAGGACTGGTGGGTGTCGGGTAATGCTTGAATTATGCACTGGGCCCCTCCAAAGATTTTTGATGGCACCCAGCCCGCAATTCAACTATTACCTGTTGACTACCCGCAAATTATGCATTTCAAAAAAAGCCAAATCAACAGGAATTTTCTATGGCTGGTTTAAAAGAACATATATGTTCATTCCTACAATAATATAAATTATACAATTACTGAAATCCAACTTCCATGATCAAAAATGAAATTCATAGATGGAGATTAAAGTAATTTGATGCAACATAGTTACATAATTAAATTGGGTTGGAAAAAGACCAAAGTCCATCAAGTTCAACCCCTCCAAATGAATCTCAGTGAACATACCTACACACACCCACTGAATATATATACTAATATCTATATTAATTGCAGATTTTAGTATCACTATATCCTTGGATATTATGCTTGTCCAAGAAGTCATCCAAGCCCCTCTTAAAGGTGTTAAAAGAATCAGCCCTCACATCCTCAACCGGCAGGGCATTCCACAACCTCACTGTCCTCACCGTGAAGAACCACCTTCAAATGAAAGTTCTTTTCCTCTGGTTTAATGGAATGGCCTCTGGTCCATTGATCCATTTTAATAGATCTCCCACTAGTGGTCTATAATGTACTTATAAAGAGTAATCATGTCCCCTCACAAGTGTCTTTTCACTAGAGAAAACCACCCCAACCTTGATAATCTACCCTCATAGTTTAAAATTTCCATCCCCTTAACCAATTTAGTTTTGCACATCTCTGCACTCTCCCTAGCTCCTTTATATCCTTTTTAAGGACTGGAGCCCAAAACTGCACTGCATACTCCAGATGAGGCCTTACCAGGGACCTATAAAGAGGCAAAATTATGTTTTCATTAATTGAGTTGTCCTTTTTATTTAAGACAGCACTTTATTAGCTTTAGTAACCACAGAATGACACTGCCTGGAACTAGACAACTTGTTATCTACAAAAATCCCTAGATCCTTCACTAGAAACCCCCAACTGCCATTTAGTGTATAACATGTATTTATATTACTTTTGCCATAGAGCATAACCTTGCGTTTATCAACATTGAACCTCATTTTCCAGTTTGCTGCCCAGTTTTCTAATCTATTCAAATAATTCTGTACAGGGGCAACACCCTGCATGGAACTAATAGTTCTGCACAATTTAATATCATTAGCAAAAATAGCTTTCAATGCCCACCTCCAGGTCATTAGTAAACAAATTGAAAAGCAAAGGACCAAGTAAAGACGTTTGCTGTACTCCACTGACAACACCAGTCCAATCAGAAAATGTTCCATTTACCACTACCAGGGGCAGAATTACAGAGGAAGAAGACCATGCAGCTGCAGGGGGGGCAGGAAGTATAGGGGCTCCATGATACCCAAATTCATATGCAATTTCAATAAATATTGGTAAAACAAGTAAACCTCTAGACATTTTGGGGGCCTGAAAAATAATTTGCTGCGGGGCCCAGTAATATCTATTTATGCCACTGACCACCACTCTTTGTAATTTATCCTTCACTTCTCTATTCAATTATAAATACTATGTTCCAGGCCAATATTCCTTAATTTAACCATTAACCTTCTGTGTGGTACTGAATAAAATGTTTTAGCCTTTAGTCCTGACCTCCTCATAAAAGGCAATATAAATTTGTTTTGCATATAACCATTCTGACACAAAACTCATAGTATTATGATTTGCAATAAAGTCAACTATGTTACCCCTTAATAGCCCTTCAAAAGATTTCCTTCCACTGACATCAGACTATAGTTTTGAGGCTGAGAACAGTATTCCTTTTTGAATAGCAGCACCACATTAGAAACTCTCTGGCACCATGCCAGACCTCAGTGAATCCTGAAAAATTAAGTAAAGAGGTTTAAAAATCACAGTGCTAAGCTCATTTAGCACTTCTGGGCAAAGCCATCCTGGAGCCCCAGGCAACCCCACTGGCCATGTCGCGTCCCCCTATGTGCGGCTGCACACAAGCATGACCATGCACATGCTCACAACCGGGGACAGTTAAATGGAGGCGGCACTCACCCTTTTTCAGTGGTTATATAGGGGAAGGCACTTGCCTCGCACCCCCAAGCTTTGCACCCTAGGCACATTCCTCTTCTGCCTACCCTGGAATGAATACCATCTGGTCATGGACCTTTATTTATCGTTACATATTCTTGTCTTTTTTAAATGTCCAGTTGCGTGAACCATGCATCATTTTTTGCAATAATAAAATTGGGACTAGTCCCTAAATCCTCACCCATGCAAATGCTAGAGATGGAGTTCAGTATTATTAGTTATTACCAGGTCAAAAAAGAGAGCCATTGCCATTACAGGTTCTTGAACTGTAGGTTCTTGAACTGACTTGGCAACCCCATTACCCCAGTCAATGTCTAATTAATTGAAGCCATCCATAATAATATCTTGACTTAATTGTGAAGCAGCCTCCATTTGTAATAATAGTTGGGTCTCAATCTCGTCACTTATTTGAGGTGGTTGGTAGCATACACCAATGATAATTTTTTTGGTAGCTTTTTGCCCAGTTGGAATCTTAACGCAATGGGATTCCACACCATCATATGAACAATGTTTTTTTTTTTTAATTCATCCTCTCTCATTGTGTAGTGCTTTGACATCCCTTTGTTAAATTGGTTTTATCCTGATGTATAGTTTTATTTCATGTTGTGGGGACACTATACGCACATTGAGAAAATAAAGGTATTTGTTAACAGGCTCTTTTATTTTTGGTCTCTAATATTTGGTGTTTGAATTTAAGCCAATTATTTTTAATTTTATAGCATCACCATATTTTGCAGCACTGTACAATGCATACATACAAATACTGATTGGAAGACTGCACTGCCAATTAGAATTACAATATAAAGGGTTTTTGAGAAATAAGGTGCAGCAATGGTTGGCTACTAATAACACCTTGGGTTTCTACATACTGAACATGCAAAACCAGCTTCTTTTTAAAGGCTGCATTTGTGTATTTGTGCCTCTAACATTAATAATAAATAACCAAAAATTGCAAAAAAATAAAGAAATGTGCAGTTTCTTAAAAAAATGCTATATTGTTATTAGGGATGTAGCGAACCGCCGCCGATGTGTTCGCGAACGCCGTTCGCGAACACCGGCATAATTTGCGAACTGTTCGCGAACTGTTCGCGAACTTCGATCATCCGAAAATCGTTCGATTCGAACGATCGAAGGATTTTAATCGTTCGATCGAACGATTTTCGTTCGAATCGAACGAAAATCGTTCGATTTTAGCGATCGAATGGTCGAATGGGCGACCGATTTTGACGCGAACGCCTATTGGCGAACGTCGCGCGACGTTCGCGAACTTGCGGCGGACGCGAACAGTCGAAGTTCGCGCGAACTAGTTCGCCGGCGAACAGTTCGCTACATCCCTAATTGTTATAGACATCCAAAATACTGTAGGAGAAATTCAAAGACTGCCTGGCAAATGATTGCATTTTGCCACTTCTATGTAATAACCAGGAGCTTCGAGATTGGATGAAAACATGCTATAATTTATATTTACATCTACTCTTGATCACACCTGATCAGTAATTGAAGATTTGCTAACTGCATAATGCAACACTATGGAAGTTATTTATCAAAGTCGAATTTTAGAATTATGTGAGATTTTTTAAACCTCGAATTGAATTCCCAACTTGAATGGTTTCTAATTTAAACTCGAATGCAAAAAACTCAAAACAGTGAAGTTGGGCTAAAAACTTGAATACACAAATTGATTGAATTAATAAGGGTCATGGGATAGTAGCACAAGAGGACTAAAGGTGCATAGGAGCATATAAACACTGCATATGTCCAGGATCTGGCTATATTCATCACCTTGCACTGGATACAAATCTGGCACAAGGTGGAGAATGAATGAATGATGAGAAAGTTAAACAATGGGTAAGGGGCAGGAGATGTGGACATCACATGCCTCCCCCACCTGCATTAGGTTTGTACAGTAAATTATTCCAGTGATGCAATGTTTCTCATATTATAGCAGCACTTTTTCATATTACTTTTTAAGAAAGCATTTTGATAAGCTTGTTTGGTTTATTGTGATAAAATATTTCTTCCATATTTATTTATGTATAGAATGTATTTTTATATTAGGCATGTATTTGTGTCATTTAAGATATGCCTATAATTATGGTTCTTGGTCCTAAAAAAAGTTTATTACTGTGTAGAAAGGTATTGTGATATGCATATTTGCATTTATCTATCTGTCTTGCTCTCTCTTTCTCTGTCTAAGCTTTCTATTTGATCTTTCTATCTACCTGCCTATCATCTATCTATATATCATCTGTTTGTCTGCTCATCATCCATCTATAGTTTTTTTTATGTTTAAGGTGAGGTAAAAGTATACATTAAGACATGTATGTAAATGAAGACACTGGTATGGTGTTTTCATATATAACATGAATTTCTTCTTTGTTGACAACCTTTTAAAGGATTAAAGAAAATAACATGACATTAGCCTCCCATTAAACACTGGATGACTAGAGTAATTGGCTCCATATGCCAGGTTTCACATTGACGCAAATGACCTCTTCCCTCTTTCCATTCCATAGGGGGCATTGCTTTATTGTAGTTTTCACACAAATAACAGACTATAAATAACGGGCATGTTTTTCTTTTTAAGCATACAGTATGAAGGCTATATTTTTAACAAATGCTTCTATGTGTCTGAAATATTTTCTCGCGTAGCAGATCTATAGTATAAAAGAAGGGATTGTTCATAAGCGGTTGTGTTGCATGTGAATATATTTTGTAGAGTATAAAGAAAAATAAGGTACATATATATATTAAATGGTAAATGACCCTACCAAAATGTCAGAAAAATAATATTGATTGACAGGTTCTCCTATTCACAAGATGCAAAAGAGCAATCATTTTCTAGCTAATCCTTTTGCTAAAACCTCAACTTTACTGCTAGGCTTGTGATGTAGGCAAATAGTAGGTTTCCTTATAGAAATGTGTGTCCACTACCATGGAAAAAGGCAACATAGTAGTTTCATAAAAATACTTTCCCATTATTTCAACCCATTGTCAATGCAATTTGTGAATATTTGTGAATATTTTTAAATGTTTCCTGTAGTACCTAAATCATATGGAGAAGCGTGTGGGGCAAAATTGTGGGATTATATTTTACATGCACGATTAATTCATAGAGATGGCAATCCAGTCAAAGGATGAGGCTTATTACCACAACAGGGATCTGCAATACACTGTCAGCAGTGAGAGTAATGTGTGCAGCAGCTGACATGACCATTCCACTGTGTCTCTCGGATATCCTGGTCCCTTCTCCCCAGTCCTGGCTATCATGGCATATCTTTTCTCTGCAGGTGAGAGAAAGATGAAGGTAAGCATGGAAGGGGATGGGGGCCAGGGGAAAAAAGTGAAAAGAGACAGGCAAAAGAAGGAAAAGTTAAGGTAGAAGAGAACAAAATAAAAAATGGGAACAGTGGATAAAGGTTGAATGGGGACACAAGGGCAGAAAAGGAAGAGTTTAAAATAGTATGGGGGTGCAAAATTAAGCTAAATGACCAAAGAAGCAATGAGAAAAAAACTGGGGACATGGAAGTATAGGATTTGCGTTTTCGGCCAAAACCCTTGGAAAAAAATTCGATCATCAAGCAGGCTGTTAACCTCTTTAAATGGTTCCAGAGACCTCTGCCATTGACATCTACAAAACCTCAACAGGTTTTAGGTCGTGTATTTTAAGATTCAAGCAATTTCCAGAATCAATGTATAATACTGTACATCTCAAATATTAAAGGTTTTTTTTTTGTTTTTTTTTTAAAACCCCAATCGTTTTTTTAACCCAAAAATACTTGTATTTTCATGCAAAGAAAAACTCTTATGTACATAAAGACTGAGTTTTGTTAGATTTGGTCATTAGCGATGGGCGAATTTGTCCCATTTAGCTTCACCGAAAAAATAGTGAATTTCTGGTGAAATTCGTGCAATGGTGAAAAATTCGCAAAATGTGAATTTTGACGCTAGCGTTAAAGTCAATGGGCATCTGAATAATGTTGACGTGCAACGGTTATGACGTGAGCAACTTTTCCAATGCACATCCAAAAAATTTTTGACGCCGGCGAATTTTCGCCACTATTTCGTGAATTTATTCGCCGGCTGCTTAACATGCACATTTGCCCATTACTATTACATACACACACACATATATATATATATATATATATACACACACACTACAAGAACAAAACTTGTATGGTATACTGTATATGAAGTGTATAAAAGATATAAGCTGCTTGAACATTTGAAGACACTGACACTGGCTAATGCAAGATTGGTCTGTGGCTAGTATTACCCTAGCCCTTCGTTCTATAAGGAACCCCCAGCACCACTGGTTTAGATACATTATTTTGATTCCTATTTTCGATAACTTTTACATCTTCAACCAATCTAAGATGACCTCAATGCTAACGTATATGATAATAAAGTGTTATTAAACCAAATGACATAGGAAAAGCAAGTTTACCTTAAACATGACCTATTTTGACCATTCACATGCCTCATATTTCAATTATCAAAATGTACAAGTACATAATTTCATTATTTATGTCTGCACTGCATTCAGCCAACCAAAGGTTATCCATTAAAGCATATGGTTTACTTTCTGGTCATATATTTTGTATGTTCTTGAACAATGGAAAATGTTTGCGATCTTCCACAGCCTTCATCTTTTTTTTTATTCTTTTTTGACATCAGCTTTAAAGTTTTGGTTACAATATAATAATATGTCTGAAAACACTATGATTGTCCTATATTTCTCTAATAAAAAGGAATTCTCGACAAACAAGCCTTTTCAATAACAAGTTATAAACAACACTACAGATTTATCATGATTATTAGATGGGATTTATCAAAGAATAGTGAAGTAGCATTAATTGATGTTCAGATTTTCAGCATCGCTCTGATGCATAAGACTATGGTTATTTATAAGATCATTCTAGTATAAAGACAACCCTGAAGCAAACAGCACTGGCAGCTCATGTTATGAATGCAAATAGCCACCAATTAGGCACAAGAGCTATTTTAAGTACAGCATTTGGAGATCCTTAATTTAGGATTGTAATGGTCCCGATCTGCCAGTGTAGTTTATAGTGGAATTATTTACTTACTAAGCAAAACAAAAAAATACATTTGTATTTCTGAATATGCACATGTTGTGCGTTGTACGGGGGACACAAGGATGACTTATCTGGGTCATTCAATTAGAAAAAGTTAATCAGAATTAAGTTTATGATATAAAGGTGGCAGAATTGGTCCCTATTTGTCCAGCTACTCCAACACTATTCATAGCATGGTGTCTTAAAAGGTGTATAAAGGTTAAGTGTGCCTGGGTGCAAAATTTTACACAATAAGCTAACTGTCCCAAATAAGGCATGCACTCACAGGTCTTATCCAAGGTGAAAAAATTGTGTTTATTCAGCAAAAAACTAGCTAGAGGGCTAGCCGAAACGTTAGTTTTTTTGCTGAATAAACACCATTTTTATACATATATAAAAATATATAAATATATTTTTAGAAACAATATTTCAAAATCTAGGGAAAGTTTTACCTATTTGCATGCCACTTCCTGTCTATCCCTCAGATTAAGTTTATTTACCCAGTGCAGATGATGCCTTGATCCTTACTTCACTATATATTTTACTCTGCTCTTCCTCGTGGTCTTCTTCTGATGGGTTAAAATAATAATGGGGGTATCTGAATCCGTCTATAACCCCTGGCAACATCTTAGTAGAAGAGCTTCAGACTGTAATGCATTCTGCAGGTTTTGTAAAAACAGAGCTCCAAAGTCAAATCAACACACACAATAAACTGATTAAAGAGTTTTTGTTATACAAATGGACTGTAGATAATGAATTCTTATGGCAGGGAAAGGGGGCAAATTCTACACATATTATCTACAACTATATTTATTCCAAAAAGTTATTCCTGCTTAAACTCCATAACTAAAAGGTTAAATCCATAAATGAGTCACATTTTCCCCTCTGTTGCATGATGAATTTATCTCTATAGTAACACAATGAGGCACTGCCATGTAAATCTCTACAAGTGATTATAACTAATAGCTCATAATCACTAGAGCAATCTCATTAAAATATTAATTTAATCTTGCCTTCTAAAGCCTCTGTGTCGCAGTTTTAAGTATAAATTTCATTTATTTTCATAAGTTGTCAGTTAAATTAATGTAGGGCTGATAACTTGGAATATACAGTATGCCTCAGCCACTTCCATTTTCACAACACATTTGTGACCCTTTTAAGATTTCCATTCAGAGTGCATATACAGAATATTACAAGTTAAAGGAAATCAGTTATTCCAAAATAAAAATGCTATGTTATCAGAAAAATAATGAATCAAAGACAGTGTTTCATTAATCAGTCTGATGCAAAGAAAGAATTGATTGGATTAGGGGAAAACAGTCGTCATAATCTAAAGACAGAAACAAAAATGAAGCTCTCACCCCCAATTATTACATTCTATTATTTACATTTTTATTGAATCATATGCTCTGTTGAATAATGAACTGTTTCACAACTAAGCTAATTAGTATAATATGTTAGATTTCAAGGCATACATTTTCAGCTTTTTGGTGTTCCAGTAGATACCCTCGTTTCTATTATATACTAGATATTGAATAAGAGACAACTTTACTTTCTAGATGTAATTTCTGCCTTTTTATACACTCTCCATAGTAAGACAGATGCATTTATTTTTGGGGAAAATGCTATAATAAAGAACTCCGAACTTATCAGGCTCCAAACGTAGATACCACTGTACAAATGTTTAATACATTAATGGGATCTGTTATCCAGAATGCTTGGGACCTTGGGTTTTTTGGATAAAGGGTCTTTCCGTAATTTGAATATCCATACCTTGGGGTAAATTTACTAAAGGGAAAAGTGGCTAACGCTAGCAAAAATTAGTCAGCGAGACCTCATTTTGCCACTTCGCCAATTTACTAACAGGTGCTGGCGTAAATTAGCTAGCGAAGTAGACACTCTATAGCTACTAACGCCAGGCGAAGTTGCGCTCTGGCGAAGGGATGTAACTACACTAATTCACTAACTTGCGGATTTTACTGAACGTTATCTCTTGCGTCAGACTTGACCGCAAGATCAGACCAAGCGAAGTGTAATAGAGTAGATAGGAGTTTCTTCAAAAATAGATGAAAAATTTTCTAAGCCCCAAAAAATGCTGCAGTTTTTTAACTTTTTACTGGGTGATAGGCTGAAAAAGATCAAAGTTTTTTTTTGGGGTACCCTCCTTCCCCCTTACATTTGGCACCTATACTATACAGTGGGCACATGTGTAGGGCAATATAAGACCTGTATTTAATTTTATGAAGTTTCCCTGGCCTTGTGTAGTGTAGTTGCTGCAGCATACACATCCTCTGTACTTTGACTGCACACCGTATGCTAATTAGGCATCGATAGCGTAACTTCGGACTGCTTATAGTATTATCGCAGGCGCAACTTCACAGCCATTCCAAACCTGTGCGCAACTTCAGATCTTTGTGAATTTGCGCAGCCCTGGCGAAACCACGCCTGGCGAAGTGTGGCGAAGCCGTCGCTAGCGCATTTTCTGTGCTTAGTAAATTTGCCCCCTTAAGTCTACTAAAAAAAATGTAAACATTAAATAAATCCAATAAATCCAAAAATCCAATTTTGAAAATGTGAATTAAATGATTATAATAGTCTATTGGAGATGGCCTTAATTTGAAGCTTTCTTAATAACAGGTTTCTGGATAGCGGATCCTATACCTGTATTATCTTTAACGCTGATTAACACAAGTTCAAAGTGCAGCATTGCACACATTTCAATGCTGTTCATAGAGTTGGTTCTACTTTTCTGCAAGTTTTAAAGTACTGGAAGCAAGGAAGTCTTGGAATAAACATTTTCCTAAAGGAATATCCCTTTCAATGTCATAAAAATGAGTATTTTTAATTGAAAAAAAACCTAAAATTTTTTTGATATTTATCATACCCCAAAGCTGCTAAAAATCTGAATCCGAAAATATGCCTTCTCAAACCTGTCGAGGTCAGGCAGATGTCCCAGAAGTTGTTTCTTGACATTGTGATCTGCGCTGAATAATCTGAAAAATTCTGGGGTTTTGTCCAATAATCTGAAAAAAGTCTAATATTTACAGCGAAAATTCAATAAAGTTTTCTGAGCGTCAATCGTATAATATGAATTGACACCAGATTTGGTCAGGACGTTTTGTCGCTGCAATTTTCTTGAGAAAAGTTCTTGATAAATTAGTTAAAATTGGGGAAGGTAGTTTGGTTGGATTTGTTTTCACAAAAAAATTAAATTGATTTGAGTTTTAGTAAACGTGCCCCTTTTACTTTTCCCATTTCAAGCTCGGTAGGGTTGCCACCTTTTGCTGGCCCATGGTCTGCACTTGGGGGGGTGATGATGTCATCAGGGAAGATCCAGTGATGTCACAGGGTGGGGTCATCATGTGGCGATCAACAATTGACAGTGTCTAGGAGAATCCTGCCCAATTTTCCTTATTTCAAAAACCAGGCAGGCAGTTTAGTTCAGCCCTTTGGAAAACAAGGCTGTTTGGGTCAAAACCTAACAGGTTGCAATCCTAGGCTCTGGGCATAGCTGTAAAGTTTTAACAACAGACATACAGTATTTGTTATATTCTATATGCTAATTGGTAAGTCAATAATAGAAGGTCAGCCAAAAAACAGAATTAGTTCTGTGTCTCGCTAAGAAAACTATACCACTGTTAAGTTTTATATTATTGTGGACTAAATAATATTACTTATCGGTGCACTATTACATAGAAAAGATGTTTCTTGCTGTCAAGGTTATATTAAATGAGCAGCCAAGATACTCATTCAGTAGTCACTAGCAATGCTTTCTCTTTAAATTCCTAACTTTTGAGGCTAGAGATTTAGTGCTTAGTTGAACCCACCCATTTCTCTATGTACAGAAATTTAGAGTAACTTTGGTCAACAGATTTTTAATCCATGGTTTTGCCTTGTGAATCTTTTCATTTGACACATATATGCAGTTATTTGTCTTTCCAACAGATATAGATGGTTTTTACACTACCTGTGAAAGTACTGTCCATTCAAGCCCTTGAAATATCAATGAAAGTATTTTGTTTTCATCATTTCTTTCAACCTGCTATATATAGAAATGGATGCTGTATATAAAAGGGGATATTCAAGGTACCATTGGGAATACATCTTTATAATATGTAAAATTGCACTTTGAAACACAAATGAAAATATAATATTCAGTGTGCGCCATTATATCAGATGTGTATTCAGACACATTCTATGCATTTTTGATGCCGTACGCATTTGTAAGTTTATCATGTGTATTGAAACACCACAGTTTTCGTTGGAAACCATAAATAAAATCTGTAAATACCTCTAAAACAAGCTGTGTTGATTTTTTTTTCACAGCTGGAATACAAGTTTTTATTACAGCAAAACTGGCATTGCAAATTAAAAATCATTTCTGTTTGTTGAACTACTAGTTTAAATGGTTTCTGCCAACTGTTTGCATTGGGCATTATGCTGTCATTTATGTATTTAGCAAATACATAATAAAACCAACAGTATCAAGTAAGTTTAGATACATATATGATAGAAAGGGACAGTTATAATAAGTACAAATAAACAAAAAAATATTGTATTCAGAAAGATATGCACAATCCTGGAATTTAAGGGGCAACACTGATTAACTAATTGGTCACAAAACATTTGTTGTACGGATGGATGCCATTGACAAAAGGGGTGGTTCACTTTCAAGTAACTTTTAGTATGTTATACGAATGGCTAATTCCAAGCAACTCTTCAATTGGTCTTTAGTGTTGGGCGAATTTGGGGCGATTCGCCGAAAAATTAGCGAATTTCCCATGAAACTGAAACATTTCCGAAACTGCGCCATTGTCTCGTTTTTGACACCGGCGTCCATTTTTTTTTTTGACGCCGGTGAATTTTTGCAGCAAATTTATTCGCCAGTGGTGAATCGTTGGAATTCCCAACAAATTTGCGCCTGGCGAATAAATTCGCCCATCACTATTGGTCTTCATTTTTTATTTTGTATAGTTTTAGATTTGCCTCATACTTTTCTTCATTTTTCAAATGGGGGTCACTGACCCCATATAAAAAACAAATTCTCTTTAATGCTATAGGAGTATAACTTTTTTTATTCATCTTTCTATTCAGGCTTCTCCTATTCATTTACAGTCTTTTATGTAATTCCATGGCTGAAGTTTGGACTCTAGCGACCAGATTGCTACTGAAATCACAAACTGGAGAGCTGCTTAACAGAAAACTAAACAACTAAAAAAAATCACGAAAATACTAAATGAAAAGGTTCTTGCATCCAAAGACGTTGTTTTTATTTCCCTATCATTTGGTGTTTCTGTCCTGCCTCCTGTTCTGAATCTCATGCAAGCTTCACTATTGACACAGAGCAACCCTAGACCTATTGCCACCTTCAAGCTGATGGTAGTTTCAGGGTTCCCTCTTTGCCTCTAATGAGTCACGCACAGATGGCAAGTTCGGAAAATGACAATTGTAATTTGTAATTAAAAAAATTAAGCACCGCCTGCAACATAGGAAAACTTCTTTATAGGAAAAACTGCTTTATTTTAGGTAAACCAATGCAAATTGCACTATGCACACTGCAGTTGCATTAATAAATGACTCTGAATATGTTTTTATTTAATTTGTAAGAAACCTGGTACAGTCCCTACCATATCTATGTCACGTGGGGTAAACCAAACCCAGGGGGAATCCTTAGACTTGATCTATTGACTAACTGATTGCCACAAGGTTTTACAGCAATGGTCAGGAAATTGTGCTGATCATACCTACATTGGTTAGCTGGAGCACAAAATGGGGTACAAGGAATGCACTATTGAGGTTTTGGATTCCTGGTTTTGACCATAGCTTGTAGACAGTCCAAATTTCTAAGCCTACAAGCTAAGGTCAAAACCAGGAATCCAAAACCTCAATAGTGGCAGAAAATGTTACACCAGCCATATATGTAATCATGAATGCTGTGGTATGAAGGGTATGAGGGCCATCGTGGGAAAACAACAATTGAAAGAGCCTTTGATTGTACCATACAGGGGAAAAGACGTGTGTATGTTTTGGCAGTTAACAGAAACAGCCTTGCCTCTTGGCATTACCCTTTTGCTGTAGCTTTAATACAAAGCTGAAAAAAAAATTCCTAGTTCTTTTTCTTTGTTGATACAATATTAAATTAAATATCTGTGGGGTCCTTGGGTAAAAAAAAAAAATCAATTGCCTGATGCCTGTGAACAACTCTTTCTTTATAGTGGGAAAAAAAAGCAAAGGACTCCAGTGATTTTCTGGTGAACAAAAAGAATGTTTGATTACAAGGAGCATGAAAAATGTTTTCATTAGTGAAAAGAAGTTTAAGTATTTGACAAGAAATGGTCACTTCAGACCAAACATAATTCACCGGCTAATGAACACTGATTAACGACCATCAGGAATTGTGGTGGGAACCGCACAAAGATGCTTTGTCTTGGCAGGAAAGTTTTAAACCTGAACCAAGGTAAATGTGAAATGGGCCATTGGGCTTTAGTGGAAGGACTGCCTTTTATTGTTTTCCTAAATTGTTGCCGATCTACTTTAGCTTTTTAAATGAAGGAGTATCTCATTAGGGGTATACTTCATCCAAAAGTTTTCTGGAGAAATGCTAAACCTGATTTTTTTTTAGTGCAAGCATTGCCACTACAGCAAAAGTGTGCTCAAATGTATGAGTATGTTTGGGTTACTTATTAGAATATGTATTGCATCCCCATAGCCGAGTCCTCAGTGCCTGGATTTTAGTCTAGAAAAACAGGTAGATTGTGCAAGTGATTGGAATTTACCCCAGCTAAAAATCACTGTAGTGCAACTATAACTCTCAACAACCTCTTATGGTAGCACAGATTGAAGCAGACCTAGACTAGAGGGGGGGGGTTAAGAGCAGGAGGAGTATATATAACTGCTGCTAATATGCGGAGGGGTCTAACATTTAAATTAGCAGCAGTAAGAGTAACAGAGTTGGGAGGATGATAAAGCAGAGAGATTAGTCAGATAGGCTGGATCATACACAAGATGTTAAGCACAGTACCAGGGATTTAGCGAAGAGCAGAAACCAGGGGACAGAGACGGATCTTACATGGAGGAACAGAATCAAAGGATTTAAATAAGACAATGTCAAACAGTCCAAATTTCTTAACATACAAACTGAATTACTCCCTCAAGCTGAATTGCAGGAACACCGTTCCTCTAACCTACAGAACCTGTTTGCTCAATGATGGGCATGGGGCAGGACCTATAAAAAGCCTCCTTCCACAGCTGATTGGAGGAAACCAGCAGGTAGATTAACCCCTATCCCTGCTGAAACTGTATTCTGACAGTGTGGTCTTAACTTGCTGAAAAGTTTATCATCACTAAGTGATAAACTGAGTTTATCATCTGTACTTTGTATTTTTAGTATAAGAATTAATTTATACAAACCACCACCTGCCAATAGTTGAATGAATCTGATGCATTAAGATTTAAAAAGTATGAATAAATGGACACTTCAGAGGTGAATCTGAAGTCACTGCAATACCCCCAATTTATACCCAGCTATGGCTACTGTATGTTAAACAAAGGGAATATAAATAGTAAAACATGTTTGGCAAGTCACTTGTATAAATAAGCAATTAACCTATAAGACCGATTTCAACTGAATATTTGGGAGGAGGTTGCATATCAGTTACAATAAACTACTTCTAATTACATAAATAATACACATACGTAGTTAACATTATATGGCAGGAATATTGGAAAATAACACATGAATGTAAACAAACATTATATTTCTGTGCTTTCCAAACCAAACAACACACAGAGATTAAAACAGGTACACCTAATGCACCCAATACTTAACCAGAAGTAAAACAATGTGGTATATTCTGTTCAGTGTAGTGAATAGTGTAGAGATTTATACACCGTGTAGATTAAACCAGTCCTCAGTACATGAATGGTCCAACATAGAAGTCTAACTCCTTAGGGCAATACTTTATACATCTAAAGGAAAATGGACTCTCCTTTGACTTAAAGTAAACTTTTAATATGGGAAAAATGTTTTATAACCAAATATATTAGTCTCACCAGTTTACACATGGGGTGTTGGTGCACATGCCCCAGACCTACAGCTCAAGGCACAGGTATTGAACTATGGAAAACAAAACAGGCACTCACACATCCATCAGACAGGCAAAGTAAAGGAACTGCAGACTGTATTTTGGGCAAGGATTAAAGAAACACATAACCTTACACATTTATTGCATGCAGGCTCTTAATCAAAGCCTATGATTAAGTGAATGCATGCACAAAATGTGTAAGGTTGTGTGTTTATTCACTCCTTGCCCGAAATAAAGTCTGCTTTTCCTTTACTTTGCTTGTCTGTGGTATCTGCGAGTGCCTGTTGCTTTTCCATGGTTAAACTTAAAGTGACCATAAGTACTGCAGTGATTCTTTTTCATCTTTACATGCAGAAAACATCTGACCAAGTTATTGGTGAAGACAACATGAAAGTTCAGCACTACTCCCAATTTTGATGCACCTCCAAATGCTACAGTTGATATTTCATATATATTCAAATACCTTTTATCTTCTATGTAAAATCAAAGAGAAATTTTCAAACTTTGTTGCAAGTCTGGAAAGATGTAATATTGTTTTTTTTATAATAATCATATCATTCTTATAAAAATAAAAAATAAGCATTCCTGTAGTTGGAACAAAAGAAAATTACACTAACATTACTGGAATATAATCAGTTTAGCCTTGGTCTTGTGTGGATTTTTATATGATTATCCACAGGATATATTAGATAAATATCTACAAGTATGTCCTTTGAAATGCCTCCTCCAATCTTACTCTGAATACCTAACAAGATTTCCTTTTTCTATTTTTCCAATGAGTTTTGGGGTTATTAAGAAATATTACTTGAGTAGATTCCTGCACATCTTGTGTTGTTTGTTTAGTGTTTTATTTAATTACAAACTCCAGTGACTGCTGCAAATCACTTTGGAAATAAAGTAGAACTATGTACAGAGTTATATAACAGCAAGAGAAAAGTTATTTTTCAAATATGAAAATGATGAAATGGTGCCGTGGCATAGTAAAGTCTATTTTGTTCACCAAACTGACCTTAACACTGTACAACTGTATATTATATGTAAGATAATATATATTTTTAGTTGTAAAGCATTTACAGTATTTCCTACTCAGAGATTAAACTTATGTACATATCAATGAAATCTGGAATTTTCTTGTGCCCAACAACATGCTCTCCATATTCACCCATAAAGTAGTACCATTTACGGTGTATAAATTAGCTTCAGTAGAAATGTTGTAACTACAATACATAAATAGTGCTCACTTGGTGTTGACAAAGACAAATAATTAAAAAAAACATTAAAAAATAAAGACTACTTCCCAGGAATAAGACATAGTTACATAGTTAAGTTGGGTTAAAAAAACAGACCAAAGTCCATCAAGTTCCACCTCTCCATATGAAACCCAGCACACATTCATACACACACTAGAGTCCTACAGCAGGTCAGGTACCCTGCAGACTGCGGGTATAAATGTGGATCACTGGTTGGGTCTTATCTATATTTCTTATCTGATATTATATTATCCACAGTATCTTTATTTTACTCTTTTAAATTTTATACATTTTTTTTTTCTATCCTACCCACTTCCAATGAGGTAATTTCCAGTTTGCAGCAACAGCACTTCCTATTTAACGGTGGTTAGCGAGTTTCAAATGGGGTTGCATTTAAGGAAGTTGTGGGTTGGTAGCTGGTCCAAGCGGGTAAAAATGTGGGTTACGGGTCTAGGTCTCAAAAATTGGTTCCAAGCAGGACTTAAACTGACCCCTCCATATACTCACATAGACTATATATACCAATATCTATGCTAATTAGAATTGTCCTCACTGTGAAGAACCACCTTCGCTGCTTTAAATGACAAGGACATGCTTACATACATAACTTCTTCGCAACATAATTACCTGATGCACCAGTATTTTGTATTTTGCATTGTGTAATATCTTTATTATTTGCTCTCTCTGAGGTTGACTGGTTGGAATGAGTGATACTGAAACAAATTTTAAAGAAGGCTTTTAAAAAGCAAATAGCTTGTTTTAAACAAAACCAATATGCTAAGTGATGCAGTCCACAACTGTGATTTATGTTAGGAATTTATATATAATAAATATTATTTTAATAACATGCCAATCTTTATCAAAACAAACCTGCCTATAAAGCCTGGAAAAATAAATGGTTAAGCTCCCATTTGATTCTCTACATACATTCAATCGAAGATGTAGCGATGGGCGAATGTCCTTTTGCTTTGCCAGAAATTCTCGAAATGGCAAAAATTAGCAAAAATGCATTGAAGACAAAGGGTGTTTTTTTGTGCAGGCCGCAACTTCTTTTTACAATACATTGCAGTCTATTTGCATTTTTACATGGCGAAAAGGTGAAAAATTTTATTTATCACTAAATGAAAACTTTGATACCATTGGTTCTGCTGAAAAATCTAGTATTGGGTTTTTTATGTAGGTTTGCTTATTTATTTTTTTAAATAAGAAATTTTAAGTTTTTTTAGCAGTTTTTTATCATTCACCCACCACAATAGCAACAAGGTAGACATTAGTATCAGTTGAGTTTCTGGGGATTACAGTTCAAGCCACTTTACCTATAATCATTATAAATACTGAGACTTCCATCAAAAAAAAACATAAAAACCTTTTAAAATCATTTTTTCTGGTATATTTACCACAATACCTCTTATTTGTGGCCTGCACTTTAGCAACATATGAAATGACAGTTTGTCTTGCCCTGTAATGTTCTTTCCATTTCAAGGTTTTCCCTATGCAAAAAGGTTTTAGTGGAGGTGCAACATCATCACTGCCATTAGCCAGTTGTTAATCATAATCTGGGGCTCTGCCCACCACATAAATGTCAGATATGACTGACAGTTTAAAAGGTTGAATTTGAGAATGTTGCTTATTGTCACAGGATTAAGAGTGGATTTTATATTTTGTTATATAGCGCCATCATTTCTCACAGTAATTTACAGAGTAAGATATTCAAAAACTAGACATAAAAATACATTAACTGTTATACCCTTACAGTGAAGATTTTGCCTGTCCTAGAATTTAATGAAATTAAGACCATGGGTTTAAATAGCATTTTTTGGAGAGTGGAGAAAGGTTATTCATGTACCAACTACACCAATGACCAGTATCTCATGAAGAGAAGGTTTTTTTTTTTTTTTTTTTTATAAAACAGCACAAGAATGTGCTCTTCTTGAGCCAATTAATTAGGGCATTTGTTATTGTCAAAATTCATATTTCCATATACTATTAAATGGTTAGAGCAGAATACAAGCAAATCATTGACTAAATTCAGCCCTATATTATTGTGGCCACATTTGCAGTGACTTTTTTGCAGTAAATTTTCTGTTTTGGTTTCACATAAATATCCACTGATGGCAAGATGGAGAATTTCCCCGCAACTCTATACCTTCCAAACAAAAAACCCTTATCACTAGAACTAATATTTTGGTGAACAAAACAGTGTCACCTTTGTCTATTCCTTTCTATTGAGCATTTGCACACAGTTAGATTCATTCTCTTCAGGATATCAATTAAAGTGTCATTGATTACAAGCTGATTTTATGTTGTTGCTTTGCTTGTTCTTTTTGCTTGTGTTTGCAGCGTCATCATACTTCCAAACTGTGAAAGCAGTGATGTACAGTAGATTAGTATGAGATGTCACTTGAAAAATGACATTCATTGTAGGTAAGACAGTGCTATTTAGCAATGACAAACAAAGTCAAAGCCATTATAGCTTCTAGAAACTCTATGCTGGGGAAAGAAACTGCACAAAAGGTGCATATACAGTATAAGCAGAAATCATCATTATATAACACAGATAATCATTTCAATTATTTACAAAAAATAAATTGTTTAGTAATTTGAAACTGCACCTTCCATTTTTTTGAATAACATACAAGTTAGGTAATGGTTATAGGGCAGGAGGGAGATGTCTACATGCACCACCCTACCCACCCCTTATGGGTACAGTGCTGCCAATTCATTTGATGAGTCCAAGTCTCTGCATTCCATGGCGGGTTGTACCCATTTTACACTTTGTACCCTACCCTGCACTTAGTAACTCCCCCCATGCATCTAGATCACAAAAGAACTTTTGTTCTGATGTCACAACTACAGCAAGTCATAATATAAAAAGACACAAACCCCACAGACCTTATCCTACATACATTTTTATGTGGCTATAAATGTGTGTTGTTGTTATCGGGGGTAAAAAACCTACACCCAAAAGCATTTTTATAATGCAGTAATTGCAGCAGCCGGCAGCGAATTACGCAAATTTACCGCAAATTCACGCCTGCCGAATAAAGTAGTCCATCACTAGCAGTAATCCTTTATTTGATGTCATGTCTCAGGACTAAATAGCAAACTACAAAGAAAAAATGTGTGATAATCCATTTATTAGGGATGGGCGAATTTGACACGTTTCGTTAAAAATTTGCCGCCGTCGAAATGTCGCAGACGGGCATTAAAGTCTATGGGCGTCAAAAAAATTTTGTTGAGCGGCAAAATTTTATTTTGAAAAACACCACCATACAAGTCTATTGGCGTAATTTTTCCGGCGAAACAAGGTGAAAAAATTCGCCCATCCCTACTATTTATATGATGGGACATGGGAAGCCATAAAAGCTTTATGTTTAAAATGCTCTTTCCAGATAATTATGGTCTTAAACTTAGGCCGTTGTCACAAATTTCATCCAGCTAACAACACACGCACAATAGTGTTCAGAAGTGGGACAATAAAGAATTAGGCTTCCAATGGCCAAACAGTTTAGATGTTTACTGTATTCTCAGTCCAAAAGCTTTGGCCTGGGCTGTTTTGCATCCACTAGGATTTAGACTTTTTTTTTTTTGTTTGCAAAAATTTTACTTCAGCTCTGAAATACTGCAGTGCTGCCACGAACAGTACGTTTAGCAGCATTTGAAAATGAAGATGATTTGGACTTTCATTATCTTCATTACTTTGCTGATGAACAACAATATAATTCACCTATAAATTAGTTTTAATATGTTAAAGTTCTATTCTTAGAAATTTTTTAGAAGGTCTTGTCTTACACTCCTTGCACTCTTCAGCAAATGTGGGTCACTGACCCCAGCAGATAAGCATATATTGTTCTGCGAGGCTACAATTTTATTGTTACTTTTTATTACTTTTTTTTAGATCCCCTCCAATTCATATTTCAGTTTCTCTTTCAAACAACCAGCTGGTTGCTAGATGCCGATATTCTAAACTGGAGAACTAAATAATTCAAAAACCAGTAAAAGTTTTCAAAATATCACTGACCATCATATTTAAAGGTAATTTGGTAAACTACCCCTTTATTAAAGGGTCATTTACAAATGCAAGTGTAGTTTACAATGTGCAATTCTGGACACAAATCTGAGGTTTTTTTCCCCACTTTATTCCACTATTCTAGTATAATTGCAGCTAATTGCACCCAATGGGCCAGATTCAATTCAGTGAGAAAGTGTCTCACAGTTTATCATGTGAAAAGTTATGGACCAGATTCAATTTGAGGAGAAAAAAACAATTCAGTATCAGTTTTTTTCCCATAGACTTCAATAGAATTTTCACATGATAAACCTTGAGATAACTTTTTATGAATTGAAATGCATCTCAAATTGAACCTTTGTCGTAACTTTTCATGTCATAAACCTTACCTGCGTCCTGGTAGCAAATCAAAAGCAAGTTGCAGCTAATACTTAAAAATGATGTTAGCATGCAGGGGTGATCCTGGCCCTCTGCCTCCCTGAGGCAGCTTACTTCTGCATCTCACTCATCCTTTTGGCGCCAGAGGATTCCAGGGGGGGTCCACGATGCAATTGCCCTCTCTGCATTAAAAGTGCCAAATTTCCAGTTTGAAAAACAGAAATTTGACTATTGAAATTACCAAAAGCTGCATTTTTTCCACCCCTGGAAACCAGTTGAGTGCTGCTGCTTGAGGCAAGTGCCTCATTGGTGCATTTGGTGCAAGTCTGCTGCTTCTGTTAATGAAAATTGCTGTGGGAACCCTGGAACTACTACATTCATGGTGGCTGTATCTCCAGGGCTCCCCAGCATCAATTGTCACAGTTGCATGTAATTCAGCATTAAAAACAAGATTGTTGCAATGTGTTTGGACCCAAGTAGCCAAAAATTGTGTTAATAAGCACAAAATGTGTGTCCATTTTGGCAGGACTACACTTATTGCAGCAATCGTAAAAAAACAGAACTTTCTAGTTAATGTTGACCTTAATCTTAACCATGCAGGTTTACCTAATGTGTATCTAAAAGCAAAGAAGGTGGATGTGAGCAATAAATTCTAATTACATTTAGACATTTACATGCTTAATAAGGTCTATATTAAAAAAATATAAAGGGGGGAAATCTAATTTTAGAAGCAGGCTGTTATTTCCTTTTTCGGGTAATTAGAGCAACCCTATTCAGTGAGATTGTTCCATTTACTGGTATAATTTACTGTATGCATATGCTCTTTCTTTAAACTGTTATCTTGTATGCAGTTCGAAACTTAATATGTGTAGTTCATTATTGTAAGCAATGTTAAAGGACATCCTTTTTAATTCATTATAAAACAAGTGTGAGCATAAACCTGCCCTCCAGTGGCCCGCTCTAAATTTCATAATACGTTTTCACCCGTAGGTTAATATAATTTGTGCTTTTTAAGCATCGAAACAGAGCAGTACTCAGGAAGGTTAGCAGAAACACAAAAGGATGTAAATCTACCCTTTAAGCAGTATTTAATATTTATATTCCATGCTGCAGAACAAAACTAAATGACATTTATTGACAACAATAATAAATTGCTTAATGATGACAGAAAGACTTGACGTTAAATGACAAGAACATCATTTCTGGCAACGGAAAGAAAGTATGACCATTTATTTTGCATCTTCGTATACCACATTAAGCAAAAAGAACATCATTTTGGTACATACAGATTCCTGATTAACAGCTAGAAAAGAAGTAAATTAATAAATAATACGGTAAGGGCACATTCTACCCACACCACAATCCTATTGCTGGAGAATAGATTTGCTTATCTTTTCATTTCACTGTTCTGGGAGATAAGATTAGGGTCCTTGATCCTTTCGCTGTTAGAACAAGACCTCAATTTCTCACTGCCTCCATTTAATCAGTATCGCATTCTAGATGCCAAAAAACTGTCAACAAAAGAAAATAAGCTCGCCTCCACAAAAGGGTTAAACTAGACTCTCTGCCGCGCAGATCCCCTTCTGCGCAATGTTCCACCTGCATCCTCCGTCAGGTAAATTACTTCTGACTTTTAATTTATTTCCCCGGGAAATGGAAAAGTATGGCATAACCAAAGTCAATAGGGAATAAAGAATGAGGTGTAATCAGGCTGTTCACCAATTCAGAGGCTCCTTTGCTGTCAGTTTTAATCGATTCCCAGACCACACAATTTATAGAATGCATGACATGTCCTCTGCTTTGCGTTTTATTTTAGGCTCGTCTTGTTAATAGCCTCAACAAGTGACAACTGATGCTTGATGCAATGGTACCTTAAAACAGACGCTTTGCATTAGACTCCATCTTACAGGAACATATAATGTTCTGTAAGCAAGAATAACCTTTTAAGTAATGGTATGAGTGGGAGTGTGTTTTATTAGTGTTTCAATATGCATGTACTCCAACAAATCTGAAATCTGCTGTCAAATGTTTTTCCTCATGATAGTAAAAGCCTTATGAAAACAAAAGATACAGTATGTATCCACACACAGCATTTCTTAAAGACCAAAAATGAGAAATGTAACCCTGAAGAACAGATGTCAATCACTGTAAATTGTGCCCCCACAGTCAACTTTTCATCTAGAACTACATGAGATCTGTTATCCGAAAACTCATTGTCCAGAAAGCTCCAAATTATGGAAAGGCCATCTCCCATAGACTTCATTTTATCAAAATAATACACATTTTTATTGGGGATCAGTTATCCAGAAACCCTTTATCCAGAAACCGGTTATCCAGCAAGCTCTGAATTACATAATGGCCATCCCCCATAGACTATGTAGTAGGTATACCGCACACCCAGAATTTACTCTGTGCTGTAGTGGTGCTGGTTCTCCGTAGGCCCGGCCCCCTAGTAACAGCAACTTTCTCTTCACGGATCCGCACACAGAAATTTTCTGCAGTGGGGAAAGTGCCCCTTCTTTTTATTGGTTTACCACACCAATATCAATGTTTCGGGGGGTACAACCTCACTTCATCAGGATATATTCCCAAGTGTGACAAACCACCTTTAAAGGCATAACCCCGCCTCTTCCCTCATCTTCACATAGTCACATGTGACCTTACTCTTGATTAACCCCTATTTAGTACAAACATATTTGTAGTTAAATAACCCTTAAAAATAGTGCATACAATGTGAATATTTAAAAGTCCAATTCTTACAAAAATCCAAACAGTTGTTGCAAAAAGTCCAAAGTCCATATTTAAAATTATTGTATCAAAGGTTCCTGCATGTTCTGATATAGTATTCTAAATATGCTACATTATAATATAACATAATAATTCACTACCTTTGCTGCTGTTTAAGACATGCTATATCCCCTGAAATCTCTTATCTGTAGAGAAGGGAAAACAAAAGAGAACAAGAAACCAGTGTGTGTGTGGGGGGGGGAGACTTTCCCCTTTGATTTCTGTCTTAAAATTCCTTATGACACACTTATGCTCGTTCATTCTCACCTTAAAGGATCTAGATGTTTGGCCCACATAGCCAAGTCTGCATGGACATTTCAAAAAGTAAATTACTCCTTCTAAAGAGAAAGTTGCCATCCCCCATAGACTCCATTTTATCCAAACGATCCAAATTTTGATTTTTTGAATCCAAAACATGATAACCTTTTTCTTTGTTATAATAAAACAATACCTTGTACTTCCCAATCCAAACTAAGATATACAGATGAAGCCACTTGCATTTGTGTGTTAAATGCATTACGACTCGGGATTAACTGAAGAAACTTATCTAAAGTCATCTTAACTCATTTGATGCATTTAATAAGCACCATTGTTCACAATGGGGAATGCTTTAATTAGATGGGATGCTGTGACACAATTTTCTGTGTTAAATGGGATAAGTGGGATGTCTGAGTTTAGTTATTCTGTGTCAAACACACACACATCAAAGTGGCTGCATCTGTAATTAATCCTTATTGGAATCAGAACCAGCCTATTGGGTTTAATTAATGTTTAAGTTCTTTTCTAGTAAATTTAAGGATATGAAGATCCAAATTACAGAAACATCAGTTATCTGGAAAAGCCCAGGTCCTGCAAATTCAGAATAACCAGTCCCATACCTCTACTGGTTTAACAGAACCCATACAGTCTTTAAAATAATTATGCAACACCTTTTATAAAGTATCAATGCATGCCCTTTTATGTGCCCAGTATGTACACATTTTTCATTTAGCAGGGTGCTTGTTTTTATTTAAGGGTGATCTTACATTCAATGACTTTCTGTATAGTCTACAGTTTATTTAGATGTTTGCCCAGCCTACAGTGATTTTCCCTGGGGGGGGGGGGGGGGGGCTGGTGAGAAGAGGAGAAGATTTGAGGATGACCTGCAAGTATGTCCATATCCACAATAGTTGTGAGGGTATGCATGTCTCTTGCTCCCCGCAAGCACACAGGCATTCTGTAGCTGGAGGGCCCTATAGCCCCATCCCTACTTCTACACAAGGACATGTTCATGATGCACTGTGCATGTCTAATTGTATTTGTGCTCGTCTTTCACTGCTTTTATAGTAAAAAATGACAGTGTAGCGCACCTCTGCAACATATTAAGTGGGAAAGGCTTTTCACAGGGTTAAACATGTAACAAAAATGGGACATCTTTAAAATGCTGCTTAAAATATACACAAGTTGGTATATTCCCCTTGTAAGCAAGGAATGCTGTCACAAAACAAATCTTTTGGGGTTCAATAGAAGTGTTGTTGTTGAGGTGGGTAAGAAAAGACTTACTTTTAAGGCTTTCAATTTAGCGGGGACAGCAAAAAAAAGTTTATCAGGTACAAGGAGGCCAATAAGTCATGCAAAAAGCTTTCAGATAAGCTAAAATTAATATGGAAAAAGGTATTGCAGCGAGCAGTAAAAAGAATCCAAAATTATTTTTTAATATGCTAATAAAAATATTAAGCTGGCAGGCACTGATTCCAGGCTGAGGCACCCCATGCCTCTGGATTCTTGCACCCTGTGGCCGTGCTCACACACCCCTGTCCATTGTGTCCTCACCACAAATCTGGGCTTGGAAACAGAAAGGGATGGGGCCATTAATATCAAAGGGGGTCACAGCTGGTCGATGAGAACAGAAAAAAAGCAGAGATTCTGAACTGTTATTTTTCATCTGTCTACACAAATGAGGAACCAGTTACTAAAGATTTCCTTCTTAATAGTCCCAATTCTAGTAATACAGCTAATGATTCATGGTTCACACATAAAGTCATATGAAAAGGGTTTCTCCACTTTCAACAAAAAAAAGATAACAGTGGTATGTCTTTCATTTCCCAGGAACATCAGGTGTACTGTAGTGTTTTCTGAACAAAGATTTTTAGTGAAGCAGTAGTCAGTTGTATGAAAAAAATTGCTGTGCAAAAATGTGGGTACCCTTGTAATTTTGCTAATTTGAATGCATGTAACTGCTAAATACCGATTACTGGAAACACAAAATTGGTTGGATTAACTTGTTAAGGCTTGAACTTCATAGGCAGGTGTGTCCAATCATGAGAAAAGGTATTTAAGGTGGCCAATTGCAAGTTGTGCTTACGTTTGACTCTCTGAAGAGTGACAGCGTGGAATCCACAAAGCAACTCTCAAAAGATCTGAAAACAAAGATTGTTCAGTATCATGGTTTAGGGGGAGGCTACAAAAAAAGCTGAGGTTTAAACGGTCAGTTTCAACTGTAAGGAATCTAACTCAGGAAATGGAAGGCCTCAGGCACAGTTGCTGTAAAGCCCAGGTCTGGCAGGCCAAGAAAAATACAGGAGCGGCATATTCAGGGAATGGTTACAGACAACCCAAAGATCTCCTCCAAAGACCTGCAAGAACATCTTGCTGCAGATGATGTATCTGTACATCGTTCTACAATTCAGTGCAATTTGCACAAAGAACATCTGGATAACAGGGTGATGAGAAAGAAGCCCTTTCTGCACTCACACCACAAACAGAGTCGCTTCTTGTATGCAAAAGCTCATTTAGACAAGCCACAGTCATTTTGTAACTACATGCTTTGGACTGATGAGACAAAATTTTAGTTATTTGGTCATAACAAAAATCCCTTTGCATGGCGGCAGAAGAACACCACATTCCAAGAAAAACACCTGCTACCTACTGACAAATTTGGTGGAGTTCCATCCTGCTGTGTGGCTGTGTGACTAGTTCAGGGACTGGGGCTCTTGTTAAAGTCAAGGGCTGGATGAATTCAAGCCAATATCTACAAATTCTTCAGGATATTTTTTAAGTATCAGTATGTTGAAGTTACGCAGTGGTTGGATATTCCAACAAGACAATGACCCTAAACATACTTCAAAATCTAGGCATGAGGTTGTGGAATGCCCTACTGGGCATAGGTGGATTTTAATAAAGGCTAAGTCCTCTGTGAATTTATTATAACTTGTGTACAGCACTATAATATAAAAGTATCTAACTGATAAATGTGAGGGAGGCAGAAAGTTAAAAACTTACATTAGCATGTGGAGGGATGCATGGAGAAGTAATCCATTTGCATTATATTCCACCCTTCTGGCAGAGGAGTTAAATCATTAGATTCAGACTCTGCTGCTCTTGCCTGCCTCCCAGTGTAAGTTTTGACTGCCCAGCAGGTGGATGGGCTCATGAAGAAATCGCTGACCAGGGAAACTCTTACAGAGATGGAAAAGGTGTGTACTATAACTTATAATAAGCACACAGACATTCATTCATTTAATTTAGCTATAGATAGCTATAGAATTTTTTATATTATATTGGAGCTGAAACATGTTTTCAATGAGTGGTATTGAGCTCAAGCAAACTTTGGTTTCTATAAAATCTATAAAAACCGAATACTGAACTTATAAGCAAGCAGAGACATGGAGCTCCAGAGAGAAAAGTCTGTGGTCAAGATATTTTGGGTCTGTATGGGTTGATATTGCTAGGGAATGATAGGTTGAGTTTGGTTTGCAAGAGATATAATTATGTAAGGAGTCCTGCCTAGCTGGAGGTATTATTGCTTAGGGCTAAAGCAGACAAAGTGATTGTTTTTGAGGAAGTGACGAGACACCACGAAACGTGTAAAGCGCATGATCCAAAACTCCATATGCTGATATACTGGATGCATTTTAAAATGCTGCTCTGGGATTTCTTAATTTTTGGCTGAAGCAGACAAGAGCTGGGTTCTGATAGAAAAAGCAAAAGAAGTGTGGGGATAACAAAAATGACATACTGGGAGCGGAGTGGAATGAACGGGTGGTTTACCATTTTGTTAACTTTTAGTATGTTGTAAAAAGGCTAATTCTATGCCCCTTTTTATGCTTCCTTTTTTATTTAGTCTTTGGATTTTTTACCCTTTTCTGAATTTTCAGCTTTCAAAAGAGGGCGGCCATCTAAAAACAAGTGCTCTGTAAGGATACAAATTTATTGTTTTGGAAAACCTTTCCTCAAGAGTAAGGTTGGGTTTCTTTAAGGGTGAAGGGTAATCCCCTGGCAGAGCACAATCACTGAGAGCACTCATGACAACCCCCCTGGCCAACATTTGTCGGATCCTTATTTTATTCTCCTTTCTATCTCTAATTTTCTCTCTTTCTTTCCTTCGTTAGTTTTTTTCAGATCCCTGCTCTCGTGTATTTTATTGAGGCCTTAATGGAACTGAGTCTCACTGAGAGCAATACCTTATCGCTATACCAATGACATTAACAGTTGTCTCACATAATGTTAATGGTTTTACAGCCCAACTAAATGGAAAGCAACATTTTGCAATATAAGAGGATACATGCTGATTAATTATGGTACAGGAGAATCACTTAACACAGGCAGAGTACCTAGCTTTTTGACAAGAGTTGCCCACAAGCAGAGTATACTACTTATGAAACTAAAAGCAGATATGTTGGTATTTTCGTGAGTAAAAAGGTTGTGAGTGTAGATATTTTATTCTAGTTACCACCTGCAATGGGGGGGGGGGAGTCACTTTTGCTAATCTATATGCTCCGTCCTAATGATTTGCCTAATCCTTTTCGGATAGATTTCCTGAGATCCCTCACACAACATGCTCTACTCTTTGGGATTCATCTAAACACCACTATTTTAATTGTAAACAACTTCTTTGATGCAATCAATAGTTGGTATCCTTTCTTTTCCACCAGGAATGCAAGCACAATATTTGGAAAAAATTGACACAAAACCATCTCAATACAGTCAGATCTTTATTGGGTCCACACACCATGAAATCTTTTCAACTGTTTGCTTATGGTTTTTCAGAGTCAGTAATGTATACACATGCTCAAATAAGACATTATTTTACATAAGACATTATTTTACTTTTTTTTTAAGACTTGACCATGTTTGAAACCATTTGTGTCCTCAAAATGACTGATATCAATTCTCTACACTCAATTCTCTACACTCAAATGTTATCAATCACTTTGCAATCATGTACAGCCTGGGTGCAGGATATACTTGTCCCATTGCCAGGAGATGGTTGGAATAAAATATGTAGTGATGGGCGAATTTCATCCAGTTCGATTTGCCACGTAATTCGCGAATTTCCCATGAAATTTGCTCAATAGGCAAAAAAAAAAAATCGCCAGCGTCATAATTGACACCAGTGACAATTTAGACGCTGGCAACATTGGGCGCCTATAAAAATCAATGGGCATCTGTTAATCATCGATGGCGGCGAAACACAGAATTTCATCGCAAATTCACACCTGGCGAACAAATTCGGCCATCACTGAAAATATGATCTACTGCTAAAAGTGTATCAGAGAATGTGGTGATGAAAGGATTCTCATACAAACCCTTAACCAGATAGTATATGACTCCTCAAAGAATACAACAAATCTCTCCAATACATTTGACTCTATGCTTTAGGGGTTGCGATATTACAGGAATATTAGTACACATTTGGTGGGACTGTCCAGTTGTGCAAACCCATTGGAAGAGATTACATTCCCTGCTACAGGAGATTTTCATTAAAACATTTATACTAAACCCAATGGAACTACTGCAGAATCTACCGATAAAAAAAATCTTAACAAACAGTCCAGACAGTTAGCTAAACATTTGTTTTCTGCAGCAAAATGAACCCAATCCATAAGTTGGTTAACACCAGACATAGTCTGGCAACAGACTTTGAACAAAATTAGTGTTATTTACACAATGGAACAGCTATCAGCATGAATACAGGGCAAAATGGAATCATTTGTGAAAATGTGAATGCCATGGTCTAGTTATGTTGCTATGAAACCGCATAACTTTTAATAAATGTAAAATGGTAGGCATACTGTAGGTCATATGCAGCTTTTATTAATGCCACATTGAGAACTGGGAATCTTACCTATTTCTTTACTTCCCTTCTTGCTATCCTTTCCTTTTGACTGTTTTTCGTTTGTTTGAGCTATTTTACTGATATGAAGCATATTATTGTGAATATAGCAAAATGTATGCTGTGAATTTTTATTTCCTTTTTTTTTTTTTGAAAATAAAACAAACGTTGACTAAAAAATCTTAAGTGAATTACAGTGAACTGAATTGAAACTGAGCAGCAGTCTGCAGACTGTTAAGGATCAGCAACTCAATATTTAATCCTAAACAAAAGTTTAAACAAATATTGCTCAGAATACATACTGCAGAGAGGCAGGAAAACAGGTTCAGAGTCAACAGTTGGAATCCAGTAGTTAAATTGTGGCATGGACTTAACATTATTCATGAAAACCTTTTTCTAGGTTTATAATAAATATGACACAGGCTTGACATATGCTGCTATAAAACTCAGAACCTCAGATTGTAGAATCCATTAGAGACTTCAAAGGATTTAAGAATTATAGCCTGAATATTCCAGGAAAGATGGGGCAGAGTTCTCCGATACAGGTCTTTGGAGATAAAGGACCTTTTTATCATATATATATATATATATATATATATATATATATATATATATATATATATATATATATATATATATATATATATATATATATATATATATATATATATATATATATATATACATACACACACACACACACACTTTGTGGCTGGTGCACACGGCGAAAAATCCAATGCCCGTGTGCTGGTTCAAATCAATCACATAGTTTGTTAGCAAAAAAACCGCACTCAAAATTTATTTTCAATGTTTCGGCTCCATAGCTTGAGCCGTCTTCAGGAAACAAAAACAACAAATATATATATAGCAATTAATACTGTATGGTAGGATACTTGATTAGTGCATGACCTGTATTCACCAGTACCACACTCACAAGTCTTTTTTAAAATTAAATAATAGATTTTATTTCAAAACTACGGACTGACATTTCGGCCTCCGCTCAGGCCTTTCTCAAAGTGACTAATTAACATTTAACAAGCATTAAATACATGAACTGGCAGGAAAATAACGGTAATTATGACATCAGGTAAACGTCACACTTAGGCGACTGTCATACAGCATGCTACCATTGTTACATCCATTGCTTGATATCACATACGTTCAAAAAAAAATTTCTATCATTAAAGCTCCTTGTTTAAAATATAAATAGTTAGCAAGACACTTAGTAACAATGTTGAAACTTATTGTACTTTGTTTACATAAAGTGTCACTGGGTTGTCCCACTGGGTTGTTTCCTGGTGTCCATCCGGCCCAGTCCAACCCAGGGGAAAGCAAGGGTTACCTAAATGGCTAAATGCTGAATATAATGATTTAATTCCCACATCTACACAAATGTCTATATAGAAAACACTACATAAAAAGAACAGTTGATCTGTACTGCACATACTGTAGCAATGTTATACTTGAATGGCACTTACAAGGTGACTTAAGTTTTGACTATTGTACTTAAAGGGGAACTATCACGAAAATGAACATTCAATATAAGCTTCATCATACTGAAATAAACCTTCTAAATACAATGAATTAAGTTCTGCATAATTTCTGAAATAATCAAGTTTATGTTCACTATTCCTCTCTCAGCATCTGTTTCTCTTCATTCTATCTTCTTGAAGCTGTTGGATGACAGTTACATCCAATATATCTTATGGGGGACTTATGGGGGGGAGGCTTCCTTTCCTAGCAGATGTATTAGCGCTCATTCAAATGACTAATTCCATCACAAACAAAATATAGCCAAATAACTGCCTTTTGCACAAATCTGGCAAGTAGAGAGACATGATTTCTGGCGATATTAATAGAGTGAGCTCCAATACATTTTCTTGGTTAAAGGAGCCCCCATTAGATATATTGGATCTAACTGTCAATAAATATCCGACACCCAATTGCTGCAAGAAGAGAGAATGAAAAGAAACAGATTCTGAGAGAGGAATAGTGAACATAAACTTGATTTCAAAACTGGTACAGCATTTTTAATAGATTGTATTTAGAAAGTTTCTTTTTTCAGTATGCTGAAGCTTATTTTAAATTTTCGCAAAAGTTCTCCTTTAAGGAAGTCAACAATATATTAACTCTTAGTGGGCTTGGTGATAAGCATTGCTGCTTTGCAGCTTTGTTTTGTCGAGTTCGAATTTGACCTTTGCATTTTCTACTAGGAGTATATTCTTTGTGTATTTTTCTTCCAAACTCCAACAACATGCATGTGGGTTAATTGGCTCCTGATGAAACTGACCCTAGTGTATAAATATGATAGGAACCTTAGATTGTAAATTCCACTGGGGCAGGGACTGATGTGAATGAAGAACAATTTCTGTCAAGCACTGTATAAGTTGTCAGCACTATATACATTAACTATAATAATAATAATGCTATATTTGCCTGCTTATTATTATGCCAGAAGAAAAAGGAGCTCGCACGGAATAAAACCTCAATGGAATATGCTTAATTGCTATACCAATAATTCAGAATCTATTCTTATAATCTTACATTAATCTCACTGGCATGGTGCAAGAGATTTAGCCAGGCAAATAAAATATAAAACAACTTTCCTTTGCTGATCTAACAACCTGAGTAAACTCCATAGTGTGGGTTAATGATTAATGCTGATGGTGTGTATTAGTGCTGGTGCTTACAATTAATCACAATGTTCTCTAAAATCAAAGAGGAATGATAGTTAATTAACTGCAATGGCGGAAAAGAGATATCATGTATACTATATCGTAGGCATCTGTTACAAAAGATTCTTACATTTAATAAATTAAAAGATAAAGTAAATGTTGTTAATATTCTTTAACAGCAGCAAAAATATCCACCATATTGACTATTAAGCAGTTATTTACAGATAACCCAAATGCAAGTACAACACTAAAGGGTCATGTAACCACCAATCAGATTTCTATTTTTCCACGAATCTCAAAATTTGTGGGTTTGTAATTATTTTAAAAAGCTCTAAATTTAAGATTTATTAAGTGTAAAAACCACGAAAACCACCAATACAAACCATTGGCAAGTAAAAGTTGTCAAGGTCCTATAGAAGTCAGTCGGAGCTTTGCCCCCACTGTGTCAGAAAAAAAAAAATCAGGTTTTTAGTGGTTTGTACTTTATTTGGATTTTATAATAAATCATATGACATTCGTAGTTTGGTCATGGTTTTAAAAACCAAGAAAATTAGACTTTTTATAAACAGATCCCAAAAGGGATGTAAAGATACTCATTCATAAAGTAATTGCATTTAAGTCAATGAACGTTTTTTTCCAAGCCTTGCAACATTTTTTACAATACATTGGAGTCTACAGAAGTTTTTGTACTGCAAAACCTGATGGAAAAATTTCACTCATCACTAACACCCATGGGCCCAAGGCAGCCCTGTCTTTACAGCCATGCGGACCTGAGCATTGGTTGCTGTCTGCCATAAGTAGGCAGTAAATACAGGGCCCCAATGGGCTCTTAGGCACCTGCACTACCCGACTTGTGGGTCTGGGCATGAAAGGGGATATGTCTATGTGCCCCCACCCCCTGCAGGCATTATACTACCTTCAGGGCAGGGAGTAAACCGCAAAAATATGTTTACCCTGCATGTAGATAGTAAATTACTTGGTCCAAGTAAATTATTTGGACTGGGCAATGACTTACAAGACTTTGCAATGGGACCAGTATCATTTATTTTTTAAATCTATCTAGTAAATAAGGAAGTAAACAACAAAAACTATAAATTATATATAATTATATAAGCAGAATTGCAACAGAGATGCCACAATGTATTCACAGCCTATATTTCTATTCTTCAAATTCTTTTGCAGCTGAAAATATATGGGTTGGCAGGTTGGAATGCTTAAATCTTTCTTGATTGTAAGTACTTTGAGAAAGTCATTATCATTTGAAAGACTTACACTATCGTCAGAACAGTACGTGGGGAATGCTAATGATTAGATCAAGGCTCTCAGAGTTAAGACATAAATTCTAGCAAGTCTACATGTTCCATGAACTTTACATGTTTATTATACTTTTATGGTTATAAATAGGTTATTTTTATAGATTTTGTAAACATAACAGCAGAGAAATTGAGTGTGTGTTGCTCATAGTCACAGACATTCATAAATATATAGATATTATTTTATCAAGTGGCAGAAGCTCAGTCTAAAATTATCAGTTTCATAGTGTTACCACTATGGTACAGAAGTTTTCTATATTAGGAATCTTTCAGTATTTCTGAGCAAAACTACCCTGGGCACAGTACTAGTAGGCTTAGGGGCAGCATCTGACTGGAGCACTGGGGTCCCACCGGGGCTGTAACACTAAGGGCCCTCCTGGCAGCCACCGTTGTCTGCCTTTCGACTTTCAAACTAAATCTACCACCCAACCCACCCACACACCATCATGCTGTGTCACATCTTCTCATGTGCCAAAATCTCCTTTACTTAAGGGGCAGCTGATCGGAGGGCCTGGGCCATCAGGAACTCATGAGGGCTAGGGCCCACCAAGTTTTTTCCCCGGTGCCTCGCCGGCCAAGTTTGACTCTGCACCCCCCATGCAAAGAGAAATTTCTTTTGGGCCAATGTTCTATGCAGGCTGTGCCCGGCACCTCCGTCTGGATTAATACAAACAAAATCATTTTTTAAAATGTATTTATATATAGTACATACATTTATGGAGTAAACAACGAAAGTATTTTTTAACCCCGTTATTAAAGGGATACTGTCATGGGAAAACATTTTTTTCAAAATGAATCGGTACTCTGCTACTCCAGCAGAATTCTGCACTGAAATCCATTTCTCAAAAGAGCAAACAGATTTTTTTATATTCAATTTTGAAATCTGACATGGGGCTAGACATATTGTAAATTTCCCAGCTGCCCCAAGTCATGTGACTTGTGCTCTGATAAACTTCAATCACTCTTTACTGCGGTACTGCAAGTTAGAGTGATATCACCCCCTCCCTTTTCCCCCCCAGCAGCCAAACAAAAGAACAATGGGAAGGTAACCAGATAACAGCTCCCTAACACAAGATAACAGCTGCCTGGTAGATCTAAGAACAGCACGCAATAGCAAAAACCCATGTCTCACTGAGACACATTCAGTTACATTGAGAAGGAAAAACAACAGCCTGCCAGAAAGCATTTCTCTCCTAAAGTGCAGGCACAAGTCACATGACCAGGGGCAGCTGGGAAATTGACAAAATGTCTAGCCCCATGTCAGATTTCAAAATTGAATAAAAAAAATAAATCTGTTTGCTCTTTTGAG
The DNA here is from genome assembly GCF_017654675.1 of Xenopus laevis. Taxonomy (NCBI): domain Eukaryota; kingdom Metazoa; phylum Chordata; class Amphibia; order Anura; family Pipidae; genus Xenopus; species Xenopus laevis. The sequence continues at coordinate 47,913,968 of NC_054377.1, read as the reverse complement.
AAATGGATTTCAGTGCTGCTGGAGCAGCACTATTAACTGATTCATTTTGAAAAAAAAAATTCCATGACAGTATCCATGACAGCAAAACTCAGAGAAGGCCATTCAAAATAAGTGAGGTCATTTATTAGACAAAGAAAAATAATGCAAGAGTTTTGCTTAGGAAGTCTTTGCAATCACACCACAGTGTAGCAGGCAGACTTCCCAAAGACTCCTTTTACAACAAATTTTATACATTTTACAGGGCATTTACCATAAATAAGAGCAAAGGGTACACAAATATACCATACATGGTCAAAGCCCTCCTATTTTGGAAGGCATGTAAGCTTCCTATAGTAAATATGGCAATACCTATTGCACCATTTTATGGTTCCTTGATTCCAACATACACAAACCATAAAATTGATGTCAGTTTGAGACAGGATGGGCATCTGCAGTTCTGAAGCAACATTTCTGTATTTGTAGCCTAACTTTATGTTAACCCTTTGACTTCTGTCTGCAGAGTCTTGACCTTTTGGTCAGCATGCCATTGCAGGATTACCTGAGACCACCATCTACCTGGGACCACCATCAGCCTTCCCTTTTCCCCTATCTGCCTTAGGTCTGGCCTCTCTGGGCATCAGGATGAGGGGGTCTTAGAATTCATATTTTGTTTATATTATTATTAATCCCCATTTGCCAGCCATTACCCGTCATAGAATGGGGTGTTCTCATTATTTTATCATCAACAATCATCCATATGGGACTAATCCATAAGAGAGTAATAAGAGTATTTCATAAACAGACATTTTGCAAATAACCAATAAAAAAAAAAGCAAATCTTAAAAAAATATATTATAATAACTAATAATATGCTGATTACTTCTGAACAAAGTCATTTATGCAAGTTGAAGTTTAGAGTAAAGCATACATTATTTTCTTTTCATTCACTTGTAGCTGATCCTGAAATGATTTCCATTTATCCCAAAGAATTTTTTTTTTACAGATTACCAAAACTGCTTCATGAAAACAAAGATAAAATAATTGTGTTATTAACATTGGAGGGTTTGTATCGATCCATTTGTTTGCTATAGACAAAAATTGTGATACTTTGACAGACAAGATAATTTGAGCGATTCATTTATGGTTATAGTGCTCCAAAGCTAGATGGCTAGAATAACCCCCAAACAGGGAAGAGCTAATATAAAAAAATAATAACAGTTATCCATTTTAAAGATATTTGAAATGAATAAAAGTTTTGCCTCTGCAAGTTCTGCACTTCACCTTATTTTACCTTGTAATGTGGTTACAAAATATCATTGTTTTACCTTTGCTCTCTGATATGAAAATTTCAGGACTTTGGAAAAAAAATAAGCAGATGGTAATTATTTTTTTAGTCATAAATGATGATAAAGAGTGAAAAACCAAAGAAATGTGTCAGGTGCAAAACAGATCAAGCCTGAAGAAATCAGTTTCTTGTAGAACAGATCTTTTTTTCAGCCATATGCCTGAGAACATCATTTGGGTTTTGACTTTTTCTTTCTTCAATTCCAGCTACTCATCAGTAGAATGATTTAAGATAACTCTTGTTGTGTTGGGTTACCAAGTGATTATCTTGTTATAATTCAGTCAGTTGATCTGTTTAAATTTCTTCTTGTAACATTCCATCTCCCCAGCAGCTATTGAAGAAATTCTTTAGCACTATGAATGTGAAGCTTTACAATGCATAAAAAGAAAAAGAAAAAAGCAAAAAAAAAAAAAAAAACCAAACACGATAGGACACACACAAATATGTATATAGGAGCATGTAGCTTTGTTTAACAACTCATATCTTAATTATAAAATATAATTATTAAAAGTACAACGGGCTGAAACTAATGAGGCAGGCCGAGTTAACAGATGCACATATGATATATAGATGAGCTAATACAATTTGCTAAGAGATGACTCGTTATTATGGAACCTAAAGTCAAAGCAACATATAGTTTCATTATTTGTTTGTAGAGCAGCACATATAGATATAAGTTAATTAACCCTTCTCAGACATGCAGCATACACTATATGAGATGGACTTTAATCTTCTTTATAACATTTTGCTGCACTCCAGCAAAATACCAAGCAAAAGTTTTTTTTCTTTTTTTTTTTTTTTTTAAACAATACTGGAAAGTGTGAGTTTTTTTCCACCTCAGCCACAAACACCTATACATCTAGGAAATCAATAACATTAAATACACATACTGACAACCCGTTCCTTTTGCAATAAACTGTATTTCATACAGATACATTACTGTTAAAATGAAGCAAGTATTATTGAAGCATTTCAATCACAATTAGTGATGGGCGAATTTATTCGCCAGGCGCATATTCCTTGATTCGCCGCTGTCAAAATAATGCCGCAAAACTGCTGTGAAAATTCGCCAGCGTCAAAATAATGGCGAATGTGCGCCAATTTTTGGCGGTTTTTTTTTTCAGCAAATTTTTCGGCGAAGCGAAACGGGGCAAATTCGCCCATGTTTTTTGTGTTGCATGCATCTTGTGTGCCGGAATCTTTGAACATTTTCTTGTAGGTCATGTTGTTACAACAAAAAATAAAATTCAGAAAAAAATAAAATAGGATATCTATTATTTGGAAAAATTACCAATAACTAGGCAATGAAGCATATCCAGCAGTGTTCCATGGGCTGCTGTTGCCTGAGGCTATAGCCCCAATGCCACCCCCCTTCTCCGTGCTTTAAATTTTTAGCGTCGGAGCAGGTCCAGGAGGGGCCACATCGCTAGTGTAGTGATCGCTTTTGATCAAGTTTTAGAGGTTTGTGAGCTTTTTTTATACCTCTTATAAACTCACAACTTGAATATTTTACTTTTTAAGAAAAAACTTAAATGGAAAAACTTGAATTAAAGACTTGAGTTAGCGACTAAGATTTTCATCATTTGCTTTTATCGCCCAATTAAAGACCTCAACAACTACCCCGCAAATTAAGTGAAAAGACAATTTTTGTGAACATGTGTAGTGTATGTAAATAAAATGTTTTTTTGCATCAAAATATTTATCATTACTCCAGAGCAGGTGTTAATGCTTACCTTTGCTTAGCTATAATGAGTGATGAGTGAATATTCACCAGCGAATTATTTTACATTGTGAGCAGTAAACATTTTCAAAAATGCATTTTAAATGAAGTGCCACCCTTTTTGGCATTCAGGTGCCAATATATTAAACTTTCCAAGGCCAAATGACACACTTATGTATACCATAAGGTCAGAACAGAATACTTTTTTGGCAAACTAAAAATGACATGGCTGATAAAAGGTTAATATGCTATTAAATATTTCTTTGGTTTTGTATATTCATGATGAACATCAAAGTTCATGTTTAGTTGGAACTACTCTGAAAAACCATTTATCGAGTCATATGCAACAATCTGAAGGTATACAGAGGATTTGCACAAAATGTGCATCCTTTTTAAGTAAATCATATAACTAAGTATCATAGGAGCATGGTGATGTTTCCTGTATTCGGCAACCACCTTGTCTTTTGAGCACCTAAAAAACTCTATAGTGGGCATTTAATATGACCCCAAAGAAAGTGCAAGATTATGCCCCTTTATGTGACCAAAACTTAACTCAGATCCGTTGGATTGGTTTTTCTTCTGATCTCTAACATTTGTATGGGTGAGCATTTAGGGAATAGTGATAATAACATGGTCTCCTTTGAGATTCTGTTGCAATTCTATAAGGGAGTAACTAAAACATAATTTCAGACGTGCAAACTTTGACAGTATAAGGACATAAGGACATCTGTCTGTCTGGACATCTTTAAAATGCTGCTTAATAAATATACATGTCAGTATATTCCACTTGTAAGCAAGGAACGTCGTTGCAAAGCAAAACCTTTTTGGTTCAATAGAAGCGTTGGTGTTGAGGTGGGTAAGAAAAGACGTGCTTTTAAGGCTTTCAAGTTAGCTGGTACAGCCGAAACATTTATAAGGTACAAGGAGGCCAATAAATCATGCAAAGAAGCTATAAGGCAAGCTAAAATTGATACAGAAAAGGATATTGCAGCAAGCAATACAAAAAAAAACCAAAATTGTTTTTTTAAATATGTTAATAGTAAAAAAAATGAAGCAGGAAGGGTGGGACCCTTACTATCAGAGGGGGGTCAACTGGTTGATGAAAACAAAATAAAAGCGCAGATTCTGAACTCATATTTTTCATCTGTCTACACAAATGAGGAACCAGTAAGTGAAGGTTTCCTTCTTAATAGTCCCAATTCTAGTAATACAACTAATGATGCACGGTTCATGGCATGGTTTTTTAAGATTAACAAAGGTCCAGGGCCAGATTGTATTCATCCCAGGGTACTTAGCGAGTTTAGCTCTGTGATTGCCAAACCTCTTTACTTAATTTTTCAGGATTCATTGAGATCTGGCATAGTGCCGAGAGACTGGCGAATTGCTAATGTGGTGCCTCTATTCAAAAAAGGATCCCGTTCTCAGCCTCAAAAGTATAGGCCAGTTAGTCTGACGTAAGTGGTAGGAAAGCTTTTCAAAGGGTTAATAAAGGATAAGATACTGGACTTTATAGAAAATCATAATACTATGAGTTTTTGCCAGCATGGTTTTATGCGTAATAGATCTTGCCAGACTAACTTAATTTCTTTTTATGAGAAGGTAAGTAGAGACCTCGATTCTGGGATGACAGTGGATGTGATTTACTTAGACTTTGCTGTATCTATTATCAAAATACCTGGCTAGGTCACAAATACCTAGATAGGTTACATATGCCTTGCTACGTATGCCAGTAACCCATAGTAATTTAAGGAACAGTAAGATCAAAAAATTATAGTTTTAAAGTAATGAAAATATCACGTACTGTTGCCCTGCACTGGTAAAACTGATCTGTTTTCTTCAGAAACACTACTATAGTTCATATAAACAAGCTGCTGTGTAGCAATGGTGGAAATTGAAAAAAGGCTATATGGCACAGGTTAAATGGTAGATAACACCATGATGTTCTAAAGAGCTTATCTACTATCTGCTGTGTAACCTGAGCATTTTCTCCTTTGAATGGCTGTCCCCATTGCTACACAGCAGCTTATTTATAAAAACAATAGTAGTGTTTCTGAAGCAAAAACACAACAGTTTTACCAGTGCAGGGCAAATGCATTCTATTTTTATTACTTTAAAACAAATACATTTTTTGATGTTTTCATGTGTCCCCTTCTTTTTTTAACATAGACAGGGGTGTTTTAAACCTTGTATTTTCTAGAGAGTTATTTTTTTGGCTTTGCCCAAGTATTGGTTGGCTGTAATGGACCGTGTGTGGTTTGGGGGATTTGTCTCCAGTTTCTGTTCTTCTCAGTTACTTGACAATCTTGGCAATCACGGTGATCCATGCTAAACAGCTGTACTGGTTATCCAATTGCCTAGGGCACTGAACATATCTTGTTATTGGGAAGCTCTGGTTGCTGGCTTTAGTCTTATTTGTAAGCTTTCACTATCACGCAGAAGCAATAGAACTGAGCTCTTTAATAATGTGCAAAGGAAAAATTTGTCACACAGAGGAGATTTTTTTTCATTGCAAACAGCATTGGTCTTGGCATTGGGGACACCAAGGGCCCTCCTGACAGCCAACAGGACCTCCCCACTATATGCAGACTCAAGAGCACCATTGTGTTGCATTGCATCAAGTTGTGTATGTCACAAGACCACGTACACATGTGGTGGCCATTTGGGGTTTTTTCTTGGTGTCCCGCCAGCCCAGTCTGACCCTGATTGCTAAGTTTGTTTACTACATAGGGCCATTAAGACTTTAATGGTGCACACTTCATAACCAGTTGGCCCTGTATATATAAACGCATTCAGATTATTAATCTTGTATGTACCAATGCAGGTTCTGTTTTTAATAAAGCTGTATGTATGCTTGAATCCATGCATGTTTTTAAAAAAAAAATTGAAAGCTTGCTACCTAAAACCTGCCCAGCTTTTTATTTTTTGCCAGAAAAACAAAAAAACACCCAATGACTAGGGATGTAGCGAACGTCGGAAAAAAAGTTCGCGAACATATTCGCGAACTTGCGCAAAAATGCGAGCGGTTCGCGAACGGTTCGCGAACCCTATAGACTTCAATGGGAAGGCGAACTTTAACATCTAAAAAAAAAATTTCTGGCCAGAAAAATGATTTTAAAGTTGTTTAAAGGGTGCAACGACCTGGACAGTGGCATGCCAGAGGGGGATCAAGGGCAAAAATGTATCTGAAAAATCTGCCTGTGTGTGCTTGGAAGAGATAGTGTAGGGGGAGAGCTGTTAGTGATTTCAGGGACAGATGATAGTAAGTTTGCTGGCTAGTAATCTGCTTGATACTGCTCTGTATTGGAGGGACAGAAGTCTGCAGGGATTTGAGGGACATTTTAGCTTAGGTAGCTTTGCTGGCTAGTAATCTACTGTTCTCTTTAAACAACTGCCATACGTTGACCTTGTAGGCATTGTTTGCCCAGTTTTTTTGGACGCAGCCACTGAAGCACAGTTGCCAGAAAAAATATGCCATATAAATGCTGAAAATAGTCATTTTTTGCCATATACGTTGAGTCAACGTATGGCAAAAAATGACTATTTTCAGCATTTATATGGCATATTTTTTCTGGCCTCTGTGCTTCAGTGGCTGCGGCCAAAAAAACTGGGCAAACAATGCCTACAAGGTCAACGTCGTTGACCTTGTAGGCATTGTTTGCCCAGTTTTTTTGGCCGCAGCCACTGAAGCACAGAGGCCAGAAAAAATATGCCATATAAATGCTGAAAATAGTCATTTTTTTGGTCGCAGCCACTGAAGCACAGTTGCCAGAAAAATTATGCCATATAAATGCTGAAAATATAAATTTTTTTGGTTGCAGCCACTGAAGCACAGAGGCCAGAAAAATTATGCCATATAAATGCTGAAAATATAAATTTTTTTGGTTGCAGCCACTGAAGCACAGAGGCCAGAAAAATTATGCCATATAAATGCTGAAAATATGCATTTTTTTGGTCGCAGCCACTGAAGCACAGTTGCCAGAAAAAATATGCCATATAAATGCTGAAAATAGTCATTTTTTGCCATACGTTGACCTTGTAGACATTGTTTGCCCAGTTTTTTTGGTTGCAGCCACTGAAGCACAGAGGCCAGAAAAAATTAAACCAGTAGGGTTTGCACCCTAGTTTGTAACGGTGGCGGAGGGAGGAGGACGCTAAAGGACAGCTGTGTGTGGAGTCATGAGGCTTGAAGAGAAGGACAGCTGCATAGAAGTCAGAACAAGTCTTCCGGCGTGCAGTAACCCTCCGAGATCCACCCCTCATTCATTTTAATAAAGGTCAGGTAATCGACACTTTTGTGACCTAGGCGAGTTCTCTTCTCAGTTACAATCCCTCCTGCTGCACTGAAGGTCCTTTCTGAGAGCACACTTGAGGCTGGGCAAGACAAGAGGTTCATGGCAAATTGTGACAGCTCTGGCCACAGATCAAGCCTGCACACCCAGTAGTCCAGGGGTTCATCGCTCCTCAGAGTGTCGATATCTGCAGTTAATGCCAGGTAGTCCGCTACCTGCCGGTCGAGGCGTTCTTTGAGGGTGGATCCAGAAGGGTTGTGGCGCTGCCTTGGACAGAAAAACATTTGCATGTCTGACGTTACAGACTGGCCAAAGGGCTTTGTCCTTGCAGGTGCGCTCGTGGCAGGATTACTGGCACCTCTGCCCCTGGAATGTTGATGAGTTCCTGAAGTGACATCACCCTTAAAAGCATTGTACAACATGTTTTGCAGGCTGGTTTGTAAATGCCGCATCTTTTCGGACTTGTGGTATGTTGGTAACATTTCTGACACTTTATGCTTGTACCGAGGGTCTAGTAGCGTTGCGACCCAGTACAGGTCCTTCTCCTTAAGCCTCTTGATACGGGGGTCCTTCAACAGGCATGACAGCATGAAAGACCCCATTCTCACAAGGTTGGATGCAGAGCTATCCATCTCCGCTTCCTCATTATCAAGGACTGCATCATCCACGGTCTCCTCCCCCCAGCCACGTACAAGACCAGGGGTCCCCAAAAGGTCACCACTAGCCCCCTGGGAAGCCTGCTCCTGTTGGTCCTCCTCCTCCTCCTCCACAAAGCCACCTTCCTCCTCTGACTCCACTTCTGGCACCTCTCCCTGCGTTGCAGCAGGTGCCTGGGTTCGTTCTGGTGATTCCGACCAGAAATCGCGCGCTTCCAGCTCCTCGTCACGCTGGTCTACAGCCTCATCTGTCACTCGTCGCACGGCACGCTCCAGGAAGAAAGCGAAGGGTATTAGGTCGCTGATGGTGCCTTCGGTGCAACTGACCATATTTGTCACCTCTTCAAAAGGTCGCATGAGCCTGCAGGCATCGCGCATAAGCACCCAGTAACGGGGGAAAAAAATCCCCAGCTCTGCAGATCCAGTCCTACCACCCAGTTCAAAAAGGTACTCGTTGACGGCCCTTTGTTGTTGCAGCAGACGTTCCAACATAAGGAGCGTTGAATTCCAGCGAGTCTGGCTGTCAGAAATCAAACGCCTGACTGGCATGTTGTAGCGCTGCTGAATGTCAGCAAGGCGTGCCATGGCTGTGTAGGAACGTCTGAAATGGGCCGACACCTTTCTGGACTGGGTGAGAACGTCCTGGAATCCTGGGTACTTGGAGACAAAACGTTGGACTATTAAATTTAACACATGTGCCATGCAGGGCACATGTGTTAAATTGCCCAGTCTCAACGCTGCCAACAGATTGCTTCCATTGTCACACACCACTTTTCCGATCTGCAGTTGGTGTGGGGTCAGCCACCGATCGGCCTGTGACTGCAGAGATGACAGGAGTACAGATCCGGTATGGTTTTTGCTTTCCAGGCACGTCATCCCCAAGACAGCGTGACAACGGCGTACCTGGCACGTCGAATAGCCTAGGGGGAGCTGGGGGTGCACAGGTGTGGAGGAGGAGAAGGAGGACCCAGCAGCAGAGTAAGAAGAAGAAGAGGAAGAAGACGAGGTAGAGAGCGATGGAGGAGTAGAGGTGGTGGCAGAACCGCGTGCAATCCGTGGCGGTGACACCAACTCCACTGTTGTTGTTGAGCTACCCATTCCCTGCTTCCCAGCCATTACCAAGTTCACCCAGTGGGCAGTGTAGGTGACATACCTGCCCTGACCATGCTTGGAGGACCATGCGTCAGTAGTCATATGGACCTTTGGCCCAACACTAAGTGACAGAGATGCGGTAACTTGGCTCTGCACATGTTGGTACAGGTGTGGTATTCCCTTTTTAGAAAAAAAATTGCGGCTGGGTACCTTCCACTGCGGTGTCCCAATTGCTACAAATTTGCGGAAGGCCTCAGAGTCCACCAGCTGGTATGGTAAAAGCTGGCGGGCTAAGAGTGCAGACAAGCCAGAGTGCAGACAAGCCAGCTGTCAGACGCCGGGCAAGGGGGTGACAGTCAGACATTGGCTTCTTACGCTCAAACATGGCCTTCACAGAAACTTGGCTGGTGGCAGATGACTGGGAATGGGAACAGGTGGTCAAGGTGGAAGGCGGAGTGGAGGGTGGTTCAGACGGGTCAAGGAGAGCAGAGGTAGAGCAGTAAGATGCTGGACCAGAAGGAGTGTGGCTTTTAGTTTGCCTGTTGCCTTTGAGGTGTTGCTCCCAAAGTGCTTTGTGCTTGCCGCTCATGTGCCATCGCATAGAAGTTGTACCTATGTGGCTGTTGGGCTTACCAAGGCTCAGTTTCTGACTGCAATCATTGCAAATTACAATGCTTTTGTCAGAGGCACACACATTAAAAAAATCCCACACTGCTGACTTTTTGGAAGTGTGCGATCTGGCGGTAACAGTAGAAGTTGGCGGCATTGGCGGCAATGGCGGGTGCGTTGGCCGGCTGAACACAGGTGCCGATACATGTTGTTGCCCTACTGATCCCTGCGGGCTGTCCTCCCTGCTTCTTCTAAGTCTTATTCTCCTACTGCCTCTCTGACTCTCCGTCTCTCCATCTGAACTACCCTCCTCTTGCTCTCTTCTACTAGGCACCCACAAAACATCAATCTCCTCATCATCATTCTCCTCAGATGCATCAATTTCTTCTGACACATCACAGAAGGAAGCAGCAGCGGGGACCTCCTCCTCATCACTCATTATGTCCATCTCTATCGTGTTCTCTGCCAGAATTAAATCTGGTGTAAGGTCCTCATCTCCTTCATATTCTTCTGGCAATAATGGTTGCGCATTACTCAGTTCAAGAAACTCATGGGAAAATAACTCCTCTGACTCCAGTGAAGAAGGGGCACCGGTGGTGGAGGAAGTGTTACGTGGGGTGGCCATAGCAGTGGAGGATGAGGAGGATGTTGTGGTAAAGTTAGAAACGGTAGAGGATGGGGTGTGCTGTGTAAGCCAGTCAACTACCTCTTCAGCATTTTGGGAGTTCAGGGTCATTGGCTTTTTTAAAACTGGGCAATTTGCTAGGGCCACAGGATTGCATAGCAGCACGGCCCCTAGCACGGCCTCTGCGTGGCGGCCTGCCTTTGCCTGGCATTATTTTTAAAAAAACAACAACAACAAAAACTCAGTTGGTTTTTCTGGAAACGATAATACACACAGCTAGATGGCAGTTTGAAGAAAACAGTGTGCAAATAATGCCTACAAGGTCAACGTATACACTACTACAGTGGTGGATACGGATTACGTAAAATATATGAATGCTGCTTGAAAAAAAGTAACTCAAGTGGTTTTTCTAGAGACGATAATATTATCAATATTTAGACAAAATGTGAACAAGCTCACACAGCTAGATGGCGGGTTGAAGAAAACACTGTGCAAATAATGCCTACAAGGTCAACGTATACACTACTACAGCGGTGGATACGGATTACGTAAAATATATTATGGCTGCTTGAAAAAAGTCACTCCGGTGTTTTTTCTGGAGACGGTAATATTATGGATATTTAGACAGAATGTGAACAAGGTCACACAGCTAGATGGCGGGTTAAAGAAAACAGTGTGCAAATAATGCCTACAAGGTCAACGTATACACTACTACAGCGGTGGATACGGATTACGTAAAATATATGAATGCTGCTTGAAAAAAAGTAACTCAAGTGGTTTTTCTAGAGACGATAATATTATCAATATTTAGACAAAATGTGAACAAGGTCACACAGCTAGATGGCGGGTTGAAGAAAACAGTGTGCAAATAATGCCTACAAGGTCAACGTATACACTACTACAGCGGTGGATACGGATTACGTAAAATATATGAATGCTGCTTGAAAAAAAGTAACTCAAGTGGTTTTTCTAGAGACGATAATATTATCAATATTTAGACAAAATGTGAACAAGCTCACACAGCTAGATGGCGGGTTGAAGAAAACACTGTGCAAATAATGCCTACAAGGTCAACGTATACACTACTACAGCGGTGGATACGGATTACGTAAAATATATTATGGCTACTTGAAAAAAGTCACTCCGGTGTTTTTTCTGGAGACGGTAATATTATGGATATTTAGACAGAATGTGAACAAGGTCACACAGCTAGATGGCGGGTTGAAGAAAACAGTGTGCAAATAATGCCTACAAGGTCAACGTATACACTACTACAGCGGTGGATACGGATTACGTAAAATATATGAATGCTGCTTGAAAAAAAGTAACTCAAGTGGTTTTTCTAGAGACGATAATATTATCAATATTTAGACAAAATGTGAACAAGGTCACACAGCTAGATGGCGGGTTGAAGAAAACAGTGTGCAAATAATGCCTACAAGGTCAACGTATACACTACTACAGCGGTGGATACGGATTACGTAAAATATATGAATGCTGCTTGAAAAAAAGTAACTCAAGTGGTTTTTCTAGAGACGATAATATTATCAATATTTAGACAAAATGTGAACAAGCTCACACAGCTCGATGGCGGGTTGAAGAAAACAGTGTGCAAATAATGCCTACAAGGTCAACGTATACACTACTACAGCGGTGGATACGGATTACGTAAAATATATGAATGCTGCTTGAAAAAAAGTAACTCAAGTGGTTTTTCTAGAGACGATAATATTATCAATATTTAGACAAAATGTGAACAAGCTCACACAGCTAGATGGCGGGTTGAAGAAAACACTGTGCAAATAATGCCTACAAGGTCAACGTATACACTACTACAGCGGTGGATACGGATTACGTAAAATATATTATGGCTACTTGAAAAAGTCACTCCGGTGTTTTTTCTGGAGACGGTAATATTATGGATATTTAGACAGAATGTGAACAAGGTCACACAGCTAGATGGCGGGTTGAAGAAAACAGTGTGCAAATAATGCCTACAAGGTCAACGTATACACTACTACAGCGGTGGATACGGATTACGTAAAATATATGAATGCTGCTTGAAAAAAAGTAACTCAAGTGGTTTTTCTAGAGACGATAATATTATCAATATTTAGACAAAATGTGAACAAGGTCACACAGCTAGATGGCGGGTTGAAGAAAACAGTGTGCAAATAATGCCTACAAGGTCAACGTATACACTACTACAGCGGTGGATACGGATTACGTAAAATATATGAATGCTGCTTGAAAAAAAGTAACTCAAGTGGTTTTTCTAGAGACGATAATATTATCAATATTTAGACAAAATGTGAACAAGCTCACACAGCTAGATGGCGGGTTGAAGAAAACACTGTGCAAATAATGCCTACAAGGTCAACGTATACACTACTACAGCGGTGGATACGGATTACGTAAAATATATGAATGCTGCTTGAAAAAAAGTAACTCAAGTGGTTTTTCTAGAGACGATAATATCAATATTTAGACAAAATGTGAACAAGCTCACACAGCTAGATGGCGGGTTGAAGAAAACACTGTGCAAATAATGCCTACAAGGTCAACGTATACACTACTACAGCGGTGGATACGGATTACGTAAAATATATGAATGCTGCTTGAAAAAAAGTAACTCAAGTGGTTTTTCTAGAGACGATAATATTATCAATATTTAGACAAAATGTGAACAAGCTCACACAGCTAGATGGCGGGTTGAAGAAAACAGTGTGCAAATAATGCCTACAAGGTCAACGTATACACTACTACAGCGGTGGATACGGATTACGTAAAATATATGAATGCTGCTTGAAAAAAAGTAACTCAAGTGGTTTTTCTAGAGACGATAATATTATCAATATTTAGACAAAATGTGAACAAGCTCACACAGCTAGATGGCGGGTTGAAGAAAACACTGTGCAAATAATGCCTACAAGGTCAACGTATACACTACTACAGCGGTGGATACGGATTACGTAAAATATATTATGGCTGCTTGAAAAAAGTCACTCCGGTGTTTTTTCTGGAGACGGTAATATTATGGATATTTAGACAGAATGTGAACAAGGTCACACAGCTAGATGGCGGGTTGAAGAAAACAGTGTGCAAATAATGCCTACAGGGCAAATAATGCCTAAAAGGTCAACTTATACACTACTACAGCGGTAGTAAAATAAAAAAAAGTAAAATAAAAAAAAAATGAATATTAAAAAAAAAAAATTAAAGTTGGTGCTGCTGAACTACTAGGAGCAGCAGATTAGCACACCAGTCCCACTCCCCAACACTGCTAGACTAATAGCACTGGGCTCTTATAGTAGTAGTAGTAGTAGTAGTAAAACAACAAAAAAATAAATAAAAGCAGTCCTTACAAGGACTACTGTTATTGCAGCAGTCAGCAGATGAGATCAGAAGCAGGACAGCTGCCCACAGCAGCTACATACAGAGCACTGCAGTAGAAGGTAGATTACTAGCCAGCAAAGCTACCTAAGCTTAAATGTCCCTCAAACCCCTGCAGACTTCTGTCCCTCCAATAACAGAGCAGTATCAAAACGATTACTAGCCAGCAAACTTTCAACTGTCCCTGAAATCACTAACAGGCAGCAGCTCTCTCCCTACACTATCTCTTCAGCACACACAGGCAGAGTGAAAAAACGCTGCAGGGCTTCGGTTTTTATAGGGAAGGGGAGTGGTCCAGGGGAGAGCTTCCTGATTGGCTGCCATGTACCTGCTGGTCTGGGGTGAGAGGGCAAAAAAAAGTGCCAACAATGGCGAACCCAAAATGGCGAACGTCGCGCGACGTTCGCGAACTTCCGGCGAGCGCGAACACCCGATGTTCGCGCGAACAAGTTCGCCGGCGAACAGTTCGCGACATCTCTACCAATGACTTCAATGTATATTCTTTTTTGGTTTGCCAATACTGTACATTGGTGTCAAAGATGAAGATTTGCTCATCACTACTGTACTACTTAATTACTTCAGCTGTAGCAGAACAGTACTTAAACGCTACAGCTCAGTATATTAACAGATAACACGGTCATGTTCTTACATTGCAATTAACTCTGTTCTTGCATCGTTTTTTTCTGTTTAAAAATGTTTATTCAATTTTTGGCTGGTTTTAAGGCAGTTCAGTATATTAATATTGGTGTAAGGCTGTAAATGGCCATATATTAATATATTGGGGGTTTGCAGATAATAGCCATGTTTTGTGCAGTTCAGTATATAAATACTTGTTGTGCTGCTACAGCTGATCATTACTGTGATACTACTTTACAGTAGCTCATTATTTAAATACTGTTTTCTGCTGCCGCTGATCATCATTATATTGCCATGATCTAGTGAACTAATAATTTTGTGTATTGCTGTAGCCAATTATGATTGTGGTGCTAGGTTACTACAGTTCAGCATAATGATCCAGCTACTAGTACTGTACATTGCTGAAGTGGAGCATTTATACATGGAATAATGTGACTCCTATGATAAAATAGAATATTGTGACCAAATAAAGTCACGAGGATGAAGGACAAGTGCATTTATGTATACAGGTCATGGAGCTCCAAGATGAATTCTAATATACATTTTTTTATAATACACATGTCTGAGTCTGTCAGGCACTCAAATTAAATCACTAAGTACCATTTATAAGGATGCCATTTATAGGATATTTACAGCTCTTGGGTATTACATGATGCTATACTACTGCTTATCAGTATAGTAATACTGTTGGTCACGGAATCTTGTGATGCATGATCTGTTTATGCTGCAAATTCCTGTCTATGATTCTCTGTTTAACCCTTTGCTTGCCAAGCATGTACTCCATACATGCTGTCAGTCAAGGGCTTAATCTGCCAAAAATATACTATGTACATTCTTCTGCAAATTAGCCCTTCTCTCTGCATTGGAGGCTTTTGCCACCTCCAGAGAGTCAGGAGAAATGTCAGCCTGAGATTCCTGAATTCCTTCTCGCCCCAGTGCCGTCGATGCACTTCCTATTATTGAAAATATTTTATTTGATTTTCATATTTAACAAATTAAATCAGTATGGCAGCAAATATTATGCAGATGAAGAAAAACATGTATTTGATACAATGGGATACTATTATTAAAAACTAAATACCATTTAAGGAGATTGACAAGAACTAGCTAAAATTAACTAAGCCAGTGGATGAACATATAGTAAATGAAAGAAAGAAAAATGTCCATTCATCGACCCATGCACTTCCTGCTGCACAACGCTCTGGGCCAAGGACCTCAAGGACCCCCTCCAATGGTGACTGTGTCCCTCCTGCTCCAAAAAATGGAAAGTGGCCATTTGTTCACATACTTGTGCACACTAACATACATTTACACACACATTTTAGTGAAAATTGCTCTATTTTTTTTTTTTTGCACACTTTTTGCCACACACGTGTGTCTCCCTGATGAAAGTTCCAAGACGGAACTGAAACGTCGGAATCAATAAAACCTACCTTTTTTGACACCTAAACTTTGTTAGAAACTCCTTGGCCATCATATTTATGATGTTTTATCTTGGTTTCTAATGTGTTATGTGGGAGAAAAGATAATGTAAACTGGAAGCTTTTAAGTAATTTTCCAAAAATGTCAAAAAATGTCATAAAAACTGGTAACTTTAGTAAAGCGTTGGGAACTGGGTAGTTTGGAACAGAAAAAAAATATTTACATGTTTTGTATTTGAATCAGTTCTTTCCAAAAAAAGTATAGTTTTTTTTAGGGTAAACCCACTGTTTGAGGCCTGTGGAGTTTTTGGCCTTGAAATCAGAGGTATTCAGGTTTCCGGAGAATTGTGGTAGTGTCCTGCTAGGAGTTTTGGACCTATACAAATCAGAAATCTCCTCTAAAATAAAAATATTAGGTACTGGCATGTTTTGGAGACATAGGCCTTTCCAAATCAGTTGTGATAATAAATTATGTTTCTACTATATCCGTTTATATTATGGAAAATATGAATGTATTTCCTTATCATTTATTACAGAAGGGGAATTACATCAACATTCCTACAAATTTTGAAAGTTTAGGTTGTTCTGAAAAAAACAGTATATTGTTTTCCTAGGTAAACCTTAAGTCCTATCAAGGAAAGGTCCTAAATTGAAAGTGCACTAAATGTTCAAAAACTGTCTAACGATAAAAATTGGTCTTCAATCAAAGGGTTAAACCTCCATATTTTGGCATGTGTTAGTACAGGTAATATTAAACACGTGACATCATTACAGTGATGACCCTTATTAATAAAGTTAAAAGAGCGGAGATCCTTGTGTTCATATGGAGCCTCAAAAGATTCCTCCAGTAATGCCCACTTTAATGAAGCTCTTTTCTGCATGGTCCTCCATGACTTTCCTTTTAAGACATTGGCATTCAACTGGTAGATAGGCAGGTTAAAAAAAGTAAAAAGGTTGAACTTGATGGACGTGTGTCTTTTTTCAACCCAACTTACTATGCATTCCATTTCACTACAGTCTATTCAATTTGTCAGTGACTTCTCCCTTCTACAAATATAACGGAAAAGTCAAGATATTGCATACACTATATATTTATACTATACTGCCGCAAATAACAGAAATAACTTAATAGGTGGGGCAAACACAATTTCTAAATAACTAGGGCGTTTTAATTGTTTTGTAAAAAAAAAATTCTGAAGCCAAATTTTAGAATTAGTCAATCCACTAGAAAGGGTCAGAGGGAGCAAAATTATTTTCTGTGTTTTATATTATTTCTCTAGTGCTGCCTATAATTCAGATGCAAGAGACACCAGTTGAAGTAGAAGGTTTTTGTCCCAAAAATGCAGATTTTCAAAAGAAAGATTCCAGACCAATCATTGTTAATCTGTATAGCAGTTTTAATTGTAAAATATAAGGTTATTATAAATTCAATCTGTAGCTACATGCCTTTGTCTGATCATTTCTAATTTCCCACTATGTACCAGTGAGTATCATGGATTGTATACTATAATACTACTACTAACATCTTGCCAAAGGATAAGTCTAACTAACAATTCTTACTTAATAACTACAGAAACGAATAAGCCTTTTGCTGTACATGTTTTTGCCAAGCTGTTTTTTCATATTACATCTCTCCATAGACTTAATAAAGGCCTAACACGTGCAGCACAGAACAAGAAGATTTGTTAATACTTTAGAGATATTTATTGCAGTTGGATTAAAGCACAGATTAGTACAGATTACCTCCTGCTATGAAATTACCACGAGAACAAAATTGCAGAGCAATGAAAAAGAAAAAGGTATTTTTGTTGAAATACCAAGGGACCAATTTATGAAAGTTTGCAGAACATTTGTTTCTCTGAATTGTAATTATTAGTGCAAACGTACATATTTCTGTTATAGTTAATCCACGATTTTTTTTTGTAATTCTTCAAGTCTAAAAACTATAAAATCTACACATACAAAAGACGGCAAGTAAAGCCATCAAGCTGCTGAAGAAGTCAATGGAAGTTTCCTCTCTTTTCTTACAAAGACCAGCCTTTCGTTCATGGTTTAAGTGGTTTTGGGAGATCAAAAGGTTTATGGTCATTCGAAATTTATTCACAAAAAAATTGTGGTTTTGGATTTTTTTCGGGAGCTGTTGTCATTCATACTTTTTGTATTCGCATCTTTCATGGCATTCATGTTTTAGAGAAATAGAGTTTAATTGTTTTTTCAAAAACCACAAAAATGTGGCCTTAAATAAATAGGCCGCCACAACTTTGTCCAACAGATACATATCTTGTGTTTAAGACTTTGCAAGATATTGGAAGATCTATCAGCATTTCCAATGAAGCTATTGGCAGTGTCCAACCATACATACACATGTAAGAAAATTGTGACATAACTACTGTATACCTTTATTTGTAAATGACTAGCATGAATTGGCATTATTGATTGCTCACTCATTTTTAGGTGATATTTGTAGGATGATGGGAAGTGATAAGTTGAAATTCACATGGATAATCGGAGTAGATATAGCTATAACTGTTACAAGACTAGTGAGTATGAGTAGATAGTATGCACTATTTATAAAGATGGCTAATGATACCGAGGTGGACATCTACAGTTACTGAATAAGCATCTCTCCGATCATTAATTATAAAAAAAATATAAAATGTTACTGTTTTTGTGATAGAACATAAAAAAGCTGCTGAATAAAGCAACATACCAAAATAGTTAAGAAGAGGACTTGACTAAATGACTTTAAATTTAATGTATAATGTTAATATTCCCATAATATCCTGTAACTAATAGTTTGCATGTTTATGACAGCAATAATTTCACAACAACCTTTGCAGCTTTGCACAAAAAACAATTATTTATTGTTATGCAAAAGTCAGTTTCCTTCTGTATGTTCAGTAACATTCCAGTTATTATTTGGGGCTGGGAGAGAATTCTGTTACTGTCTTCATAGGTATTGTCTAAAAATACACACTTTTTACATTATTGAAAAATGTGGATCCTTTAAAGGAGTGGCTCATCCTTAAATTAACATTGAGGGGCAGATTTATCAAGTGGAAAATACTTTGAAATTCGACCATCGAATAGAATCCTCCGAATCCTCCGAAATTCGAATTTGAAGTCGGAGGATTTTATTCATCGTACGATTGTATTCCGATCGTAGTACGATTTTAGCATAAGATCGTAAGATTTTCCTTCGAAATAAAAAACTGAAAATTGCTCTGGAAGGTCCCCATAGGCTAACATAGCACTTCGGCAGGTTTAAGTTGAAGAAGTCGAAGTTTTTTTTAAAGAGACATTACTTCGATTATCGAATAGTCGAATGATTTTTACTTAGAATCAAAGTAAATTCAAAGTCGTAGTATCCTATTCGATGGTCGAAGTATTCAAAAAATTACTTCAAATTACGAATTTTTTAAATTCGAAAATTCCCTCGAATTCACTTCGACCCTTGATAAATCTGCCCCTTAGTATGTTACAGAATGGCCAGTTCTAAGGAATTTTAGATTAGTCTTCTTTATTTTTAAAATTTTCTATCTTCTTTCCAGCTTTTAAATGGGGATCACTGAAACCCATTTATTAAACAAATGCTCTGTCAGGCTACAAAGGTATTGTTATAGCTACTTTTTACTACTCAGCATTCTATTTATGCCCTCTGCTATTCATATTTCTGTCTCTTATTCAAATTGATACGTTGTTGCTAGGGTAATTTGGACCCTAGCAACCAGATTGCTGAAATAGCAAACTGGGGAGCTCCTAAATAAAAACTCAAATAATTCAAAAACTACAAATAATAAAAAACAATTGCCAGTAGTCTCAGAATATCACTCTCTACATCATACCAATAGGTTTCTCTAATGAGAATCCTCTATCCAAAGACATCACTTTGATGCTTCATAAGAGGAGCAGATACAGTGCTACTTAGATAGAGTGCAATATGTATCTTCTGCTTCCAATTGCAGGAACAAAGACTACAGATATTTACACAGAGCAGGTAGGATTCTCATTAGAAGATTATTTTGCATTTTAATGGACCTACTAGTCCTGAAGAAGTATGCTGGGATTTGCAATCAAATGGTAATCATTTGTTCAACAAACAGTGCTTGTATTCCCTTTAAAATAATTAATTTGTATTCATAAGTTAGTTTAGGGATCAAAACCAAATTTCTAATTACAATTCAAGAAAATGTATGTAAAATATAAAATCAGAATAGTTAAAAAATAAAAATATGGGGATGGTAATATATTTGAAAAGGCAAAAAAAAAAAACATCATTGAACATCAACTATATAGCATTTAACTGAACCAATACACACATTGCAAGTGTGCGGCAATTAGCACTTTATTAGCATATGAACCACACATCCTAAATCAATTGTCATGCTCTCTTTTTGAAAACCCAATAAGCAATTTGAAATTTTGCTTATTCACTCAAATCTCAGTTTGCTTTTTCTGTTCTCATATTTCTTTCATATTAAGCTATACAAGGGTCACAAAAATAAAATTACACAATTTGCATGTATTTTTTTTACAGAACAGAATAATCTGCTTGAATATATTGAGAGTTATTAGCGAACATTTTTATCAGCTCTCCTGTCTGTAAATGACTTCACTTTTTGTCACATTGCTTCATAAGCATAACCAAACCTCCTTCCAAACAGTTCTTAGTAATTGCTTTTCTGAAAGGTGGACCGTGATCTACTTACCTTAATTACTGTATTATCAAGGGGGAGTGCAGAAGCGGGAATGAGAACACAGTCATCCTAATATAAACTCTGCAAACAGCAAATGATTGCAGAATGAAAATCTCACTGCTGATATGTCGTTTGATACAAGGTAGTCATATGCCGTAGCCATTCAGAGTTTAATCTTGATTCTAGCAAAAACAGTATTTTAGTCTGTTAGTTAATAAAGTACATTTTCAATCTACTGTGATTTTTTAAAAAAAATTTTTTTTATAAGAATAGAATAAATGGGTTCCGAGGGACTGCAGCTTAAACAGCCATCAATACAATTGACTTAACATCCAGTATTTCCCCAAACCCTGTGCAGTCACTGACCACTTAGAAGAGTTAATATGCTGAATTAAAGATGACTGAAATAATCAAAGTCTGGTTTGTTAGATCCAATCAGTAATGCATTCATCCGATCTTCTTTAAGAGTTCCTGTACTAAGAAGGGATTGTTCAAATATACACAGTAATAAACCCATTTCCGTAACAAAGTATAATGGGCTTTAAGACTATCCTTTATTAAAGGTCAATGGAAGACTTGTGAATATATTGGGGTAGATGTTTAATATTAGGTCATAGAACCTATGTACCACTTGCCTCTAAAATAGAGTCCCCAATTTATCCTTTACTTCACTGATCTCCAACCAGTGGCTTGCGAGCAACATGTTGCCCAGCAACCCCTTAAAAGTTGCTCTCAGTTTCCTCAAAGCAGGTGCTTATTTTTGAATTCCTGGCTTGGAGGCAAGTTTTGGCTGCATAAAAAACAGATCTGCTGCTAAATATAGCCTCCTTTAGGCTGCCAATCAATAAAGGGGCTACTAATCACAATTACAGTGCTTATTTGGGATCCCCAGGGACTTGCATGCTTATGTTGCTCCGCAACTCTTTTACATTTAAATGTGGCTCACTGGTAAAAATAATGGGGACCCCTGCCTTATTTTCTTTAAAGGGATACTGTCATGGGAAAAAAAAAATTTTCAAAATAAATCAGTTAATAGTGCTGCTCCAGCAGAATTCTGCACTGGAATCCATTTCTCAAAAGTGCAAACAGATTTGTTTATATTCAGTTTTGAAATCTGACATGGGGCTAGACATATTGTCAATTTCCCAGCTGCCCCAAGTCATGTGACTTGTGCTTTGATAAACTTCAATCACTTTTTTTAAGTTGGAGTGATATCACCCCCCTCCCTTTTCCCCCCAGCAGCCAAACAAAAGGACAATGGGAAGGTAACCAGATAACAGCTCCCTAACACAAGATAACAGCTGCCTGGTAGATCTAAGAACAGCACTCAATAGTAAAAACCCATGTCCCACTGAGACACATTCAGTTACATTGAGAATGAAAAACAGCAGCCTGCCAGAAAGCATTTCTCTCCTAAAGTGCAGGCACAAGTCACATGACTGGGGGCAGCTGGGAAATTGACAATATGTCTAGCCCCATGTCAGGTTTTAAAATTGAATATAAAAAAAATCTGTTTGCTCTTTTGAGAATTGGATTACAGTGCAGAATTCTGCTGGAGCAGCACTATTAACTGATTCATTTTGAAAAATGACAGTATCCCTTTAAGGATAGCCTTAGTCCTTTTAGCCTAGTATATATTGCATGGGCAATCTCCAAAAACATGTCCAAATCTGTCACATATTTAATTAAGCAACCCAATATTTATTTTTATTTGAATAATGATCTAAGAAAAGTTTCTGGTTTAGAGGCTATGCATAGATACTCTCAGGGTCTACACAACTTGTTCTCACTGATACAGCTGCTTATGGTATCACTTTAATTGTTGATTGATTCAAGTTGATGCTTGGTGATTGAAGCCTATTAAGTGATGATATGGTATTAATATTGACACAGTTGGACAGCTTGAATATGTTGCAATCTCGATTGTGTTTAAAGGCAATTTTTGGTAGCGGTCTATGCACCACCCATACCTACTGTATACGAGTCTTCTTTGTCACTCACACCTTTACTCTCATGCACGTGCGTGTGTCATATTTTGAGTACCCCCAGATAAGTGTTATTTGTAGTTGCTCTATTGATTAATTCAAGCTAACGATGCAAATTTTATTCTATATACTGTTGAAAGAAAAGAATAAACAGAGAATGTGCATTTTCACTTTCAATCATTCTGCAAGGAAAAATGTATTAAAAATAACCCAAGCACAATCAGGCTGCTGCACAGATTGCTCTTAAACATTTTCACATAGAAGTGCAGACAATATGTATTAGCATGTGCATTACTCTAAATCTTCAAATAGTTTGAATAAAAGAGAGAACATCATATTAAGATCTTTTCTCCTCATGTGCAGAACCATTCTAGAATAGGCTATGGCTGTTTCTAGCCTTCAGCCAATGCTAACAAATGGGTTTATAAGTAGGTTATGTAATAATCCACTCTGATAGAGACAGATACCAAATAATTTCAGTTACCTGATGCAACACTATAATAGGTAGAAAGTATTAAGGCACAACTCCTCTATTTGGGGAACTTGCTCTTAATGCAGATAAGTCAGAATTGGGAAAGAGAGGATTCAAGGGAATGACTATGTAATGTAATGACTAATCAGGTTCCACGCACCAGCAGACTAAAGGATATCTGTTAAAAGTTTTTATTCCATCAAAACTACCATGCCTGATACGTTTCGCACTTAACCATACGCAATGCCTAGGATTACATTTGTTTCAGCTTTCTATTTGTATGTGCTATATTCTGTCTTTATGTAACAAAGATCCATCAAAAGAAATGCATATTTAATCTATTTTACAGTCAGTGTTTATCATTACTTTTTAAAGCATTTTTGAGATAATTATTTATTTTTAGCTCCCATAGCCTGACAATTCCCTTCTTTAAAACCCCCACTTATCAGGCTTTGCCTTATAGTAGCAGTTATTGCACAGGTTGACATTGCTAAGATGTGGGAATGTCATTTGGTGGTGTCCAAAATCCAACAAACGGATTCTCGCAGAATAAAAAGTGAGTTCTTTTCTAATTGTCTCTGACCCCTTTTTTTCCCAAACTTTCTTAGATATCACAAACACACATGCATACTACACAAACCCTCTAAACATCTGTGACTACTTGGCCACTGACAAATATTTTAGCACCATTGCTGTTGAATTTTAGTGTATATGAACAGACAACCATATAGCTATATATTTTTTTTGACAACTGAACAGTCATCTCATATTACAATTTCAATTTACTAAACTTGTCTTATTGTACTTCAGAGTTAATTATGACTTTCAAATATCTTAATAGAATTGCTTGATTATAAGTATCACTTTATCTTCCACAAGGATATATGTGACACTGTAATTGCTTTGTAGAAGTTCAGTCAGATTGTCCCCATATGAAATTAGTCATTGGTGATTGAGGGGATACATAATGTATAAATGCCTACAGTCTATCAAGGTTCACGAGGTATATATATTCATATATAAAATGTATTGTATTCCAGTATTTTGTGTTTGTTAGAGAAAAGTGCTAATCTAGCCAATCATAGAGACCATTATGCCTAAGAACATTTAGCACCAGTGGCATACTTTATATTGCAAGTATAGTTGGCCCTTGGCTAGAGGCAGGGCTGTTAGAGAGCTTTGATATAGTTGCTGAAAGATTTATTTAAATGTATTTGCCCCACTTGGGCAAGTTAAATCCAATAATCAAATGAAAGTTTCACTCACAGTCCTTTTGGAGCTTCCCTGTGCTTCCTCTCTGAAGCAGGTGCACCTCACTTCCAAGCACTTTAGGGCAGCAGCTTGTAGCCAGTCCTTGCTACCAGGGAACTTGCCTTCTTGTGAAAAAAACGTAATTATCCAGCAATAACTCCTTATGCCAACTAAAACCCGGTTGAATGAAGTTTAACTAAAATGTTTCCAACACTGCTATAGGGCTCTCCTTTCTCTCCCATAATAGGGCAGAGAGCAGCCTTAATTGAGCCACACCTTTCAACTCCAGGTGAGGCTAATCGCTCACTGCTGATCAGAGCCTCATTTTCACAGCCATTATGCTTTATAGAGGATTCTGGGAGTGATATACTTTCCCTCTATGATTTTTCCAACCACGCTACAATGTATAGAGTACATTTTACACAGTTCTTTAAAGGGTATGTTTAACCCTCCACAATCCTCACTGTACACATATGGGGTCTCCATACCTTTAGTCTACTAAAAATCATTTAAAAAATAATTAAACAATAGGATTATTCTGTCTCTAATAAGGATTAATTATATCTTAGCTGGGGTCAAGTACAAGGTACTTTTTTTATTATTACAGAGAAAAAGTTTTTTTGTTTTTTTAAGGAAATCTAGAACCCTGAACAATGCAGGTCTCTAAAAATAAATTGCATAGAAAAGCTCATGTAAAACCGTGCTTCATGTAAATAAACCATTTTCATAATAATATACTATTTTAGTAGTATGTGCCATTGGGTAATCCTTAATAGAAAATTGCCATTTTAAAAAATAAACTAAACAAGCCATACATGTTAGGTCACATGAGCCAATTAACAGTTATGTCTTTTGCTTCCACACTTCTTCCTGTTACAGTTAGAGTTGTAGTATTTCTGGTCAGGTGATCACTGAGGCAGCACACAGACCATCGCAAAATGGTGGTTCAAGGCAAGAGATGTAAATGGCAATATTTACTTAAATAGTTATTCCAGTTTGTTCAATATGCCACTTAATTTTGATATAAATTATCTGTTGCTTAGGAATTGATTTTGGAGGTATAGTTTTCCTTTAAATGTTGAATTCTTTGATTAACATGGAGTCTAAGGGAGATGGGCTTTAGTGATGGGCGAATTTGCGCCGTTCCCGTGAAACGGCGCCGGTGTCCATGTTTTTGATGCCAGTGAATTTGCGCAGCCTTTTCGTGAATTTATTCGCCGGCGGCGAATCACACACATTCGCCGTGAATTTGCGACTGGCGAACAAATTCATCCATCACTAATGGCCTTCCTATAATTGGGAACCCTTTGGATAATGGGTTTCTAGATAACAGATCCCATACCTGTATCTTGAAACCAAAATCCTATCATAGAAACTTGTGGTCAAATAATTACCGTTTAACTTATCACTGTACTTTAGATGGGTGGAAGTAAACCAGAGCACTCTAAATAACATGAATACGTGAAGAACTGCACCAGACTCCACACCAGACCTGGAATGACTGAAAATCTGTCAAATACAGTATCTACTGTAAATTTACAACAGCTTTTTATGTACAGTATATGCTCACCCTGATATTTTGTCGTGATGGTGGGTTTTTACACCAGTAAAAACACAACTGCACATTAACATAAAATCACTACACAGTTTTACAAACACATTGTATGCCGTAGGTTGAGTTAGTAATGTGGAGAAATTTGGTGTCTTGAACCGTTTATGCCTTGTAATGCAGTGGAAAGTTATATTGCATGCTGTCCTTAATACTGAAGGTCTCCAAGTTGATTTTAACTAGACTGGGGCACCCTAAAATCCAGAATTAAGGAAAGGGAATATTGACTGGGCAGGGAAGGCAAGGAAAGGACAGATTTAATGATGGAGAGTCAAGGGGTCGAGATGTAATGAGCCAAGTGGGTGGTTACAAATTAGTCCTTATTTTCTACAATGCAGCAGAAAGTAGCATCCCTTTCCTTTCATATTGTTAGGCACATGTTTTGTTTGTGTTGTGCCAATGTTGGAGCATGAGGAATGGGAAGGGGGTTGTATCCCTCTGTTCAGGTTGGTAAATTCTTGGGTGCTGGAATGAGGCTCACTTTGCTTACACTTGACCTGAGCACAGCATTCCTTAGCTGCCATGGCAGGAAACCCAATAATTCCTTTTTTTTTTTTTTTGGCAATGCATCATTAATTGTTTAACATTGCTATTTATCTGCTTATGGGCATGTATTTTTACAGGTAATGTAGATTTTCTTAACAAAACTGGATTTTCACATTCCCCTTGGACAACAGGTAGATGTAATAAATAGTCTAAAGCATACCTCCCAACTGTCCAGTCCAGATTTTGACAGCTCAGCCCGCTGCCCCGAATTGTTACTGAAATGTCCCAAGTTTCTCTTTGATGGAATGCACTGAACAGTCAGAAAAAAATACAAGGTTTCTGAAATGTAATTAAATAAGAAGCTTCTGGCAGAGAGCCCAGAATACTCGGCAGCTGCACTTAAAGATTTTTCACAATTTAAGTCAAGATACAATTGTAGCTATTTAAGATAAACAAAGATACAATTGTAACTGTTGAAGATAAGCAACACAATGTGGGTAATGCTCAACTATACCAATCGGCTTGTTGTGGTGTTGGGTGCAAGCTGCTGGTCCCACTGTCAGGGATCCAGAGCCTGTTTTGTTGGCACAATAAACCCCTGTCACAATTTTCGGAGTTCTGCAGCATGTCTTCTTTGTATTTAAGATAAGCAAAGATACAATTGTAAGTATTTAAGATAAGCAGATCTCTTGGGGAAACTGTGACTTGCAGCTTAAAGGGCAATTCCCCTTCATTAGCAAAACTGTAATAACACATAAATTCTGACCCTAAGGGTAAGGACACATGGGCAGATTTGGGGAGATTAGTCACCCTGGCGACAAATTCTTCGGGGCAACAATCTTTCCATACTGCCTTCCCCTACCTTCCCACTGGCTATAATGAAAAATTGCCAGCGGGATGGCACTCGCGGTGTTTCGTTTTCCGAAGTCGCCCAAAGTTGCTTAAAGAGGAAACTTTGGGCGACTTCAGAAAATGAAACGCCGTGAGTGCCATCCCACCAGCGATCTTTCATTATAGCTGGCAGGAAGGTAAGGGAAGGCAGTTCAGGGAGATTGTCGCCCCAAAAGAAGAGGCGATTTGTTGCCGGGGCGACTAATCTCCCCGAATCTGCCCATGTCTCCTTACCCTAAAACTCCCAGAAATGTGTTCAGACTTTCCATAACCTGACAAATTTTGTAAAATGGATGTGTTTTTTGGGGGTTGTGTGGCCATAAAAATGGACGTGGCTTTTTTTTTTTTTTTTGGCTATGCACACCCATCTAATCAGTATTGTATTAGGCTACCTGAGGTCCACAAAAGAACCTGACTTCAAGGGCTCACAATCCCAGCTGGTGACAAACTGCTGCAAGCACGTGGTCACTACCAAACTGTGCTGGAGCTCAGTGTTCTGTCACCCTAGGCAAAGCTACAACTGCTAACCTGATTGACCTGGTTTTTTTTTTACTCTGCTTCTCTTTTCTTGTCCTTTTGTTAAATTTTCATTTATTTCTGCTTCTTCTTTGATATTTCTCATTATGATTAAATGTAGCTCTTTCTTTGCCTACAGCATTTTTCTCCTATCCCACTTGCCCACTTTTTCCATCTGATTCTGTTTCTACTCTATATTTCAAGCACTCATATGCCATAACCCAACCCAAATTTGCAGTTCTTTGTCTTCCCAACCCCAAATATGCTATTCTCTTGATCTATCCCCTTATGGTATTCCGGTCTAAATAATTTTTCCCCCAGCTCTTTTACTTCAGAAGGCACATTGCTTTCTAGAGTAACACACAGAAAAGGTGTTTGCCTTCAACCCTGCCTATACTGCTGTACAAAATGTGCTGGCAACTCCTGAGGGACTGACTCAGTTCAAACTGTTTGCAGTTAAACCATCCTTTGAATACAACGAACATTTCTGAGCAATTAAACACAGAATACAAATATGGTTTTACCTAACGTGTTTTTTTAAATGTTTTTACATTCATTATGTGCATTGTTTTATTGTGTTTTCTTTTATGTGCCCAGAAGATGGCTCTCTAGTGCACGCACATCTTCACCGAGTCTCAGTCCAAACAATTTGCTGCTTGTACTCAGCTGTAAGACCCAGAAGAAACAATAAATATGATGTCATGATTAATGTATTTTTTTTCTAGGTGCACTTTGTGGATGCCAAATGCACTAACACACTAGTTGACAGCATTCAAGTTTAATTTCAGCAGCATCAGTGAATCTAACAGCTCATTCGTACATGGCTCTGTGTTTAACTTCTTTTTTATACCAGAAGCAAAAGGGAAAGCATCGGCGTGTCAGTTAATCAGATCACTACATGTAGCATCTCTAACCTGAAAAGGGGAAATGTAAAACTAGATTGCCTTGCAGAGCCTCTGGGTGCTACTTAACGTGTGACTCATTTAGAAGTTTCAAAGCAAAAAACTACCTCAATAACACTGCACTTCAGAAGAGAGTTAACACAAGTGAGGAAGCAATGAGAATGACAGATTGCACATTCCAAGAAGCATATGAGAAGGAGATAATGATACCTGGGATTTTCTTGAATATTAAATATTCTACTCGGATTCCTTTAACCTCTAATTTCCGCAGCCTAATTGAGGAGTATTGATTGCAATTTAAAGTGCTGCATTAGAATCCATTTGCATGTGCTCACAATACATTATCCAAAGATCCGCCGTCTTATACTTAGATTTCACAGTTATAACAGGGAAGTATTTTGTTTCTCCTTTTCCAGTTTTTTTCCTTTAACCCATTGAATACTGAAGCTAATAATTAAATCACATCATTTTATGTATCCAATTTAAACACACACTTTTTTGTTTTTTATTCACGAATGGCTAACATTCTCTCTGTGATAAGACAGCACCTTGAAGTTCATGTTAACCAAGCAGGTATAAATGTAAATGGTAAAACTGACTTCAATAAAACATTTAATAAACCCAGCACACCCTTTTCCTTATTCAAATATTATTCAGGGTATTCTGTGCTGGTTTTGTATATTCTGTATGGGGTTGAATCATAAGAACAATGACAAATTAAAACAAATACATGACGACTACTGTAAAAGGCTAGTTCCTGATTCCATATTGTACTGATTGTCTGAATGGTATTGACCCTGGCCGTTCCCACTAGGACTTCGCTACGCTTTCCCCGTCCTTCCTGTCTTACACTACGGTTCCCTTGTCTGCCCAGAACTCTCGCTTTGTTTCTCTTACTTTAAGGCCTGTGGCCTCCAAATAGCGGAGGGTACTTCCTGAAGTGAAAGGAGATGTTATAGGCATAAGAGTGAGCCGTGACGAGAACCTTGCCATTTGTTCTTGGTTTTGGGACACCAAACGTGATAGGGATTTAATATGCCTTTAATTTAGGAAAATAATGTATCTACAGAGAGTTTTCAGAGGCAGAAAAACTAAAAAGAAGCATGCAAGTCAGTGCTTATAGAATGGTTTCCATTGGACATTTTGTTGGTCTGTACTTGTACTTTTCTTCTTGTTGCTTTCTCCAATTTACCCAAGAAAGCTGCTAATACATATGATGATTCACTTGTTTGCCAAGGCCACCAAACGAGTATATCTCTCCCCATTATATCGACCTTCAGGTGGGTGATATTGGGCTGATCCGATCGTCACCTGGCTGATCAGAAATACTACAGCTCTAACAGGAAGAATTGTGGAAGCAAAAGACATAACTGTTTGGTAATTGGCGTATGTGACATGTACGGTTTGTGTAAGTGCACTGTGATCCCAAGGGGCGGCCTTATTTTTTTAAAATGGCAATTTTCTATTTATGATTATCCCATGGCACATACTGCTAAAAAAAGTATTTTATTATGAAAATGTTTTTTTTTTTTACATGAAGCAGGTTTTACATATAAGCTGTTTTATGCAATATATTATTATAGAAACCTACATTGTTCTGGGAGGTATAGTTTTCCTTTAAATAAAGAATATACCAAACAAAAGTTTAGTTTCTGTGTCTGTTTAGATTTTCATTAAAAAAAATGTTTTTTCAATATTTTCTTTTTCCGGCAAAAGTCATTCATTAAACAAATGTGGAAATAAAAGAAAACCAGGGAACAGAACTAGTGCATTGATAAAATGCTATAAAGATCACAGCCCCAGCATTCGTTACCAACGAAAACACTACCAGAACAATAACTTGCTTGCTTGAAATAGAGCCACAGTGACCCAGCATGGAGGCTAAAGAATTTCTTACTTTAAGAGAAGTCATTTCTTCAGGTCATGAATGAGGTCGTTGAACAAAAGATGAGAGATGGAAAATCACAATACTTCAGACCAGTCTTTATTCAGTTACTTATACATCTTGACTTTTAACTGTAACCAATTTCAGTGTCCTTTGGTCCCCTATCAAAAAAAAGATTACGGTATATGTATTTAAATGAAAAGAATATATTCTAGGACGGGTTTTTATTTATTATTATTAGTGCTTGTGGTCAGTGGAGCCTCAAGGTGATTAACAGTCAGGGAAATGCAGAATAGAATGATGGGGAGATACTTGCATCAAACGATCAATAAAACCTGTATTTGTTGGTCTGGTAGTTTATGACAAACGTTTAGAAAATGTAAAATTGCAAATGAGTAAAGTGGAATATCAAACAGATGTATTCACTTTTTAAACAGAATGCACAACATGTGCTGTCAAATAAAGGCAACATTTGGCAGCATAAAATATCTTGGCATCTGTTCAGCAGTTGTAAATGTGCTAAAATATTAATACAGCTGATAAAGTTAAAGGAATGCTTCCATATCTTTAGTTTGTTTGCTTTTCAAATGGGAAGTTATGTCCACATGCTATGTTTGCCCTGGCTTGTAAACATAATTAGATAGCCAAATTATGCAGACGTATTTTGCAGACACTGAATTATACAGAAAAGTTGCTGTAATGTCTTCAGTAGCTGACAGGGGCCTAGAAAATGCTGGAAGTAACCATTACAATTTGTGCTGGTTTTTTTAAAGTAATTACAGGGATTTACAGACTTCAGGATTCCTTGCTTTCGAGTTCAGAGAATATTTTAGCTGTTGGAGTTCAAAGTAGGAATATGATCATATGATCTAAGCATTTGTATTCTAAGAAAAAGCTCATAGTGCGATCTACATAATATACGCCTTGGGTCAGGCTTTATTGAACATTATATTTCATTTATATATCTAAAAAATGTTTATTATGATATTCATAGCTATATGAAGCATCTCACATGGTCCACAATTTTACACAGAGGCTCCATACTCTGCAATAGGAAAAAAAGATTTGCAGTGTTGCTAAACCAGAACCAGTAATTGCTGTTCATTTACTATAAAGTGCTTTATTTTAAGGTGGCTATACACCGGTCAGTATTCGTTTGTGACTTTTCCACTTCAGACCAAGTTTGGGGTTAAAACAACAGCCTGTTTAATTGATATCTGACCAGGGATCAGGCAGGACCAGCATCAACCCTCTCGTGACTGTCTCCATAGGCTCCTGTTGTGATCTGATTATTGGCTTGGGAGCCAAATGATCAGATCAGTCTGAATTTGCTTACAAACTGAGTGCCCAAGTCAGATCCTTTCTGTGTTTAAGACAAGCATTAAGTTTATTTTAAATGATTGAAGCACACCCCAGGAGGTCTAATAAACAGGCTGAATGTGGAATACTGTTCATAATTATGTGCTCTAGAGATCTGGATCTAAGCAACTGAAAGTGTGTTGAATTCAAATATAAGACCTCAATCTGGAGGACATTTGTCTCACAAAACATTTAAAACTTTACTCCATAACAGGACTTTACATTGTGATGTTTACAGTTACAGGGGCAGCATCTCTTCTGAAGAACAGAAGTAGCAACAGAATTTAATTGCACGGTTTTCTTCATCCTTTTGAATGAAAGCTGGGGTCCTAGAAAACTCAATGAAAAATTACCAAAATTAATTAAATAGGGGGGGCAACAGGAAAAATAAGCTGCACCATGTAACAGGGTTAGCCTTAACTGGTGGAGAGATAATGATGGTGTAGGCCCAGGGACTAGGCAAGGCATAAAGCCGCCTTTTGGTAACTTTAAGAGACGAATCACTGCAATCACAGATCGCTCACTGCACTAGCGATGCGGCCCCTCCTCCACCCTCTCCGACGCTGGAAGCTAGAAGAGCGGAGCAGGAGGAGGGGCGGCATTGGGGCCCCTGAAACATGCCTGTGTAGGCCTTTCCTGACATGCAATGAACCAAAGCAAGACACAGCATTTTCTCTCCAGAAGCTTTCAGTGTGTAAGCTCTAACCTACACTTGAATGCTCCAATTCCCTAACTGGAGCATAATCATGATCTGGGGTCCTACCCCAAACACTAACTCCCCCTTGAGATCACAGGCTGCCCATACTGGTTAGCATTTTAACATTTCACCTTTGTGGTGAGCCTGGTACCAACTTTCTAACTTGTCCTAGCAGGGTGCAGACTTACACTTGGTCTGGCTTTGCACTTTGTCTTGCTTTTGATGTTATTCGGCCAACAAGGAAGTCTCTAGCTTCTGTAATTCCTTATATAGGCTCCTATAAGGAAATTCCCCTACAAGCAAACCTCAAGGGTTGGTGTCATCTGCTGGCTGAACTGAATATTGCCCAACTATTTTCAAAAATAAATTTCTCCTTTTTACATGTACATTGGATTAGAGAGCATAAGCCACCAAACAGTGTCATTTGTTACAGTGCCAGAAAAACAAAAGCTTGCAGTCTAAAAAGATAGGCTTCATTAACTTCTACAACAAAATAATGTGGTGGAGTCTAATGAATTTTAAATAACTTCCTGAATCTATCATTTTACAACAAGCAAATATCTCTATTATATTCTTACCAACTAAAAAAATGTAAATGAAAGCATAAGGCAAGTATGGGGGCTAGCATTTCAGTCTTGCATCCTTGCGGTCCTATATTCTAGTGCATGAAAGTGTTTTTATGTCCTGCACAAATCTGCAAGCGCAAACATTCCAAAAACATATAGAAAGATTAATCAACTTCTTAAAAATCATTTATCATTGTGTCTTAGGGACGTTAGATAGTAAGCTTCACAGGAACAGGCAGCTAATTCAAAAAAAGCTAATTGTTTGCTATGGGTTCTTGCCCAGCATTAATAAACGAGCCTTCTGTGTTCTAATACACAGAAAGTAAAACTAGAACCTAGTCCAACTAGTGATGAGCAAAATGTTTTGCCAAGTTTCTTCGCGAGTACAACGCCCATAGACTCTAATGCATTTTTCCAAATTTTCGGAGAAGCAAAACAGGTCAGATTCGCACATCACTAAGTCCAACTCCTAACCCTTTATTAGAGAAGTTTTTAAATTCTCTTACAAAAAAAATGTTCTCTTCCTCACTATCTGAAGCAGCAGGTGTAAACCTCAAGCATCCCTCTACATTTATTATGAAGAAAAAGAAATGAGTAAATACAGATTGTTTGATCTCTAATTTGATGGGGCACCAACACTGAAATGGCTTGATAAGGAATAGAGCATTTGAATTGGTGTGCCCTAAAAAGAGCATATGTTGATTTTTTTAAATCCTAACAAAATCTCCCTTTCCTTCCAGACCATAAGAAGAGTCCACTTTCCTGCCACCAGGGTTTTCTAGTTACTTTAGTCATGCATTGCTCTCTGGCACCTTAACGAATCACAGAATCCCTCCTCTCTGCCTGCTTCTCCCACCACACTTTCTCCTGCATAGTGGCACTCCTTATTCTCACTGCACAGAAGCAAGATAGAAAATGCTAATAGACAGTGAGAAGTACAAAGGATGGATACAGTTCTGTATCTCCAACTTTTTCTTTTCCCCTTCTCTCTCTCTCTAGTATATATATATATATATATATATATATATATATATATATATATATATATATATATATATATATATATATATAAACAGCGTTGTGGATAAACCTTTTGGATACTGTGTTTTTCATATTTAGTGATGGGTGAATCTGTGCTGCTTCACTTCACCGAACAAGTTGCAAATTTACAGCGAAATTAGTGAAACGCCGAAAAATTTGTGAAATGCATTGAAGTGAATGGCGTCAAAATAATTAGGACACACACGTCAATTTTTATATGAGCAACAATTTTTATACGTGTGACTATTTGGTCTGAATGCATTAAAGTCAATGGACATCCGAATAATTTCAGCTTGTGGCAATTTTTATGCGCGAGACAATTTTTTTGCCGCAACGGGTTTTCGCCAGTGATTTGTCGCAGCAGTTTCACACATTAATTTGCATCTGGCGAATTTATTCACCCATCACTATTCATATTATTTATTTATTGCAATGGTAGGGGTTTCCATTTCATTTATTTTTTGTTATAAGTAAAAACTAGAGTTGATCACTTGGATTTTCATTGCACTCATGAGTTTTCTTCTACAGGTCAATATGCCTCATTTGTAAATTATAGCTGTGGAGTACCTCTGGGAACTCTGAATCAATATTTGACATCTTCTGCTTACTTCAAAGTACAGTTTTAGTAGATGGACCATTACTGACTTTTACACATTTCAAAAGTATATGCATTGCTTTTCTTTGATAAATATATCAAAGAAAATAATGGCATCATATTTCAAAAATGGTAAAATGACATTAAACCAAAAAAAAAGTATGATATTCTGTCCTCTTCATGATGACAGTTCTAAAAGTTAAATGTCCATACCTCTGACTGAATCAATTAACCCTTGTAAATTGGACTTCTTCATCCAAGATGAAAAAACCTTGTACTGGCATTTTATAGCAGATAATTGCTATATATAAATAACAGGGGGGTAACAATGCAGACAATATTTATTCAAGTCATGCAAGTTTTAGAGGTTTTCTGATTTTTTTCACTAGTAATTGTAAAAAAAAAAAAAAATATATATATATTTTTATTTTTTCATTTGTGCTTTTTCTTTTCAAATCTTTTAATAAATTGCAAGGCATTCCTGATTTTAGAGAAATAGAATTTAATCATAGTTTTGAAAAACTCTGAAACCATTAAAATGAGAATGCTGATAAATGTGCTTCTATGTGTTGATGGAATTATCTGGGCTGAAGTTAGTTCTTAAATTCCATTTATATCTCATGGTTGAAAACCATTGTAAGAAGTGACATGAGAGAAGCTACATCAATACAATACAGAGGGTGCTGCTTATTATGTTTGAAGAATAAACACCAGTTAATATAAATGCCAGAAGATTGATTCATATGGTACTGTTCATGGCTTTACCATCTGTACATGAAACAAACACTTGCAAATCATTTAGCACTGGCAAACCAATCAACAATAGCTGAATGATTAATGGGTCTAGATGTTAAATCAAACTCTGCTTACAATACAAGTGTAGATTTACAGTAGGTTACAATTCTAACACTTTACCATACCTCCCAACTGTCCCAGATTTTTGCAGGACAGTCCCAGATTTTGACAGCTCAGCCTGCAGTCCTGGATTCTTATTGAAATGTCCCACATTTCTATTTGATCTCCTGCACTGAACTCCAGAAAAAGATACAAGGTTTCTGAAACTTAATGAGATAGAAAGAGGGTTTTGGTAGACAGCCCAGAATACTCAGCAACTGCATTTGGATTGCAACTAATAAAATAAGCAGGTGCTTGTGGGGGAACCGAGCATCTTAAAGGACAATTTCACCTTCATTAGAAAATTATGACTCTAAAACCCCTTGGAATATGTTCAAACTTTCCATAACCTGCCAAGTTTTGACATTTAGGGGTTCTGGCCACAAAATGGGTATGGTTGAAAACATGCTTTACTCAGCAGATCTTTTTGTCCCTCTTTGCATTTTTATGAAGAGACAGCACAGTGTTGGTGATGCCCTGTGTGGGCTCAGTGATAACGGGACCCTTATATTTGTGAGAGATGCCGCTCAGGATAAGAAAGAGATTCCTGGAGATGGATGCCAGTCAGATTGACTTTGCAGTGCTCAAACTGTGAATGGTGTTGGGAGCATGCCCTAAAGATTTTAAGCTTTGTTTGCTTAGCTGAAGGAGTTCATTGCTGTGGATGCCTGATTCAGTTATGTGTGAGCCTGCCAGCTCTGTGTGAGCCCCCGAGTGTTTGCCAAGGGAGGGTAGAGAGAGAGAGAGAAAAAGTATCCAGCATGTCTCCTGTTTATGAACAGGCTTTGTTGCTGTGCACGTGGGAGCAAATTACCTCTGTCCAGCCAGAGAGGTATTTGGGCAGGTAACACTAACTGGGGAGTAATGCTCTTTGGGGAAAAGGGACTGAGACTCTTTGTCCACCAGGACAAAATGGAGTGTGGGTCTTTGCCTGGCAAGGAGGTGCCAGGATAGGACTGCAAATGGATGTGGGAATGCATATTTAATCTGCACTTTTTCTTATATAAAGTTTATATTTGTTATACAGCACTTTTGTTTTATTATGTTGTTTTCCTAATGGAGCCACCCACAGGTGTTTTCTCGGATCCCATTAGATCCCATTAGATGGAGACACTGGCATGAGAGGTAATTCCCAGTAATCTTTCACTTTGCAAAGGGGATTTAGGACCTGAAGTTGGAAAGACAATGTGTGATGTAGAACCTTTGGCACAGAGGGGGTGGCTAAAAGGGATTACATATTTTACACTGGATTAGCACAACATTTGAAAGATCAATTCTAATGAATGCAGATTGCTAGATTGCACTTCAACAACTGCAAACTGATTACAGTTGAATTTAATACAGTCAGTGCAGTCCTGCTGAATTTCTTCAATTTTCCCCATGATCTGGAAATCTAATATTACTCTGTTGGGTCATCTATTATGGGGGCTGCTGAGAAGTTTATTTTCTTTTGGGGTCCTAGGATGTTTTAGACTGATTCTGATTAAGGATTGTTATGTAAAGTATGGTTATTTTATAGTAACTTAAATGTAGTATAAGCCAAACAAACAAAAACATCTAAAGTTGAAGCCAATATGGGACACACACTATATGGGCAAAATTATCAGGACATAGAAAAAAATGGTTTTGTATGTATGTATAACTTTATTTGTAAAGCGCTGTTAAGGAGCTGCAGTGCTGTACAGTGCATAAAAGTACAATATGTATAAAAGTATACAAGGGGAGACAAATCACATAATAAATATATACAGAATCATAGGAGAAAGAGCTTAAGTGCTATGTGGTAAGAGACATAGTGGGAAGGAGGTCCCTGCCCCGTAGGGCTTACAGTCTAAGTGGATGGGAGGCTAAACTTGATGAAAAGGTGATGGCCAGGACTGGGAGGGGTTATCAATGTGACAATTGAAGTCACCTAGAATAATTGCCAGGCTGTCAGAGCATAGGAAAAAAAGAGAGCCAAGATTCAAAGTCGGAGAGAAATGTGGCAGGAGATTTAGCAGAAGGAGGTCTGTAAACAACAGCTACCTATGAAGCGAGAGGGTAGAACAGTTGAACTGCATGCACCTCAAAAGAAGGAAACAAGAAGGAAGAAGGTGTAGAGATTAGTTTATAACGGCAGCGAGGGGAGAGCAGAATGCCTACTTCTCCCCCACAGCCAGTAGTGTGGGGGGTATGAGAGAAGGAGAAACCCCCATAAGAGAGAGCTGCCTCGATAGCATTGTCATCCTGAGAGAGCCAGGTCTCAGTTAAGGCAAAGAGCTGAAGAGATTTAGAACAAAAGACATCATGAATTAAAGTGGATTTGTTAATAACAGCACAGGTATTAAGAAGTGCACAGGAGAAGGGGAGATGAGCAGATGGGAGAGTGGGGATTTGAATAAGGTTGGAAAGGTTGACAGTATTTGTAGGTTTGAGCAGAGAGGGTCCATAACATGGGCGATGGCAGATAGGTATATGGCAGGGACCCGGGTTAGGAGAGATATCACCTGCAGCTAGTAACAGTAGAAGAGAGAGTGAGAACAGGTGGGAGAAAGATTTGAACTTCCTATGCTTATGTGAAGTAGTAGTTGCAGGAGTTAGATTCTTTAGAAAGCTATGTAAGGTATAGGAGCAGCAGTGTGTGGAATGGAGCAGAGAGGGAGATATTATCATAGAGTGGGGACAGTCGGCTGAAAATGTAAAGGAAGAAGCTACCTTCAGAAGCACAAAGATGAATGACATTAACAGGATTAGTAACATTCTGCCCGTGAATATTCAAAATAGATCTTAGTATACTAAATTGAAAGTCTGTCAGATTTCTTTACCTATAAAAAATGGAAAATGCAGTGTACAGGTTTTGGGGTATATGCTATCTTAATAGCATGAACTGTGCATGGGTCCACTGTCACGTATTACATATAAATTAGAAACATGCACAATTTATCACTTAAAACATTTATTTGTGCATTTCATCCACAGTAAAAATTTACATCTCCTCTGATGAAGCGCCCAATAGTGCGAAACGCGTCAGAAGGGAGTGGCTGACATGAGGTAGCCAGACCGTGGGGGATACACTGCATTGTGGTGTGTTTGCTAAAAGCTTTGTTTGGATGTATTAATATGATTTTTTACTGTGGATGAAATGCAGAAATAAATGTTTTAAGTGAGAAACTGTGCATGTTTCTAATTTATTTGTAAAAAATATCAGGACATATTTTAAAAATTACCTGAGCTCACAAAGGACCGAAATTTTGAAGCACTCACCAAGTAGGAAATGTGACCTAGGTGCACCTGCACTGAAGCATAGGGTGTGGCAAACCGTAAGCAGTAGCAGAATGGGCACTACAAAGAATTCCACAAGTGGTCACAAAAATGTAAAAGTAAAAATGCTTTATTCAAAGTTGCATTAAAAAATCTCATTCCGCCCTACGCATTTACATGTCTTTGAATAAAGCATTTTTACTTTGAAGTTTTTATGACCCCTTGTGGAATTCTTTGGAGAACCCATTTGCTCGTTCTACTACTGCTTAAAAATTACCTGCCCTCAGTTGGAACACTTGCTGTGCAGGATAACTGGATTATAATATTACTCATGGAATTAAAGGAGCAATATCGTGTAAAAAAAGATATTTATATTGCTGAATTTATGTGCTTACATGTGTAAGGCTATAGAAAATTGAGTGGCACCATTACTCTAGTCTAACGTGTATCTTAAACCTAATATATACCCAGTATTATAAAAGAATGGGCGCCAGTGGTTCTTGCAACTTCAGCATAGAACTTATTTACGTATTAAAGAACATAATAAGGAGTTTAATTAGAGATGAGCAGGAGCATAAAACATCAGTGGATAGACATATACTCACAGCATCAATGGTCAGTGTAGACCCTGCAGGACACAGGAGTACTCCCTAGTTTTTAACCTTTTCCCTAAATAGAGCAGGGTCCAGAAAGACACTCTTGGAGTTCCAACACTTAAGGCGGCCATACACGGGCAGATTACAGCTGCCGATATCGGTCCTTTAGACCAATTCGGCATCTTATCTGCCAATGTATGGGGAATTCTGATAGTTCTCCCCAATCGATACCAGGCCAAAAATTGGCCAGATATCGGTCGGCAGGATTGATGATGCAAAGGCTATTTTATGTGGTCCTCGTCCCATCACTGCCCATTTCCTTCATTGTAGTCTGATCATTTGGCCCTAGGGCTGATTGAGCAGATTAACTTGATATTGTCCTGCCTTTGGAGCGCATACTGGGTTAAGATCTGCTCGTTTGCCAACCTTGTCAAACATGCGGATCTTATTGTGTATGCTCACTTTTAGTCCCTACTCTGGGTGATTAGTACCAAGGATCCTAGTCCCACTCAACCCTCCATGGTGAAGCCAGTGCTGATTGGCTAAATAGCCCTAACTTTCTATCATTTCTAGAATTACCTATGAAAGTGAGCTGCCTATCACTTACCAGACCTGACCTGTCCAGGTTCAAAGTGAAAACCATTCCTGCCTGCTCAGATAAGGGAATTGACAAAATGGCCCCTGAGCACATCTATGCTCAAATATATTATAACACACTGCCACCTAGTGGCTAAACCTGGGAACTCTAGAGGTCATGCTTTGACTAGGGATGTAGTGAACTGTTCGCCCGCGAACTGTTCGCCCGCGAACTAGTTCGCGCGAACTTCGACCGTTCGCGTCCGCCGAATGTTGGCGAACGTTTGGGAACGTTCGCATTTTGAGTTCGCGTTCGATCGTTCGACCATTCGACCATTCGAATTCCTTCGACCGCTAAAAATCGAACGATTTCCATTCGTTCGAACGATTGTATGCATTCGATCGAATGAAAATCATTCGATCGAATGGCTTCGATCGTTCGATTCGAATGAAAATCCTTCGATTGAACGATTAAAATCCTTCGAATCGAACGATTTTAGCGGGTGTTCGAAGTTCGCAAACTGTTCGCGAACGTTCGCATTTTTTGCCGGTGTTCGCGAACGGCATTCGCGAACACCAAATCGGCAGTTCGCTACATCCCTAGCTTTGACCCAGAAAATGGAGCATAAACGAAGGGGCCGCTGTAGAAATAAGTAAAATCAACTGGACTTGCTGTGTTTTTTTTTTTTTTTTCTCCTTGAAGACTATTCACCAGTCATCCAACTGTCTTTTTCAACTCAGAATAACTTGTAAATAGAATCTTTCTTTGGCAATATATCCTCTGGAATGTTGCTCGAATCTGCATAATCTGTTTATTAGGGATGGGCGAATTTTTTCGCCTTGTTTCGCTGCAAAAATAATGCCCATTGGCAAACCAAACGGGTCAAATTCTCCCATCCCTACTGTTTATCATAATCCGCAAGGATGTCATGAAGTTAGGTGTTGATTGTATTAGCATGATTGGAGCTTTGAGGTGTTTTTAAACCTTCCAGGCAGAGGTGCAGAAACAGCATTGTACTGTATGTGTCAGACAATAGATTTTGCAACCGCCACACACCTCTATTCAAACTTGGTATTTCAGTCTTTACATATATGGCTTCTTTAGCATCTCTTTTGAACCAGTCGCTGTTCCGGTCTAGAATCTGGACTTGGCAGTCTTCAAATGTGTGTCCTTTTTCTTTTAGATTTAGGTACATGGCCTGACCAGAGGAGCTGACTTCTGTGCTGCGCCATACAGTGGTGTAACTGTTGTTTAGTTTTTCCCATATACAAATCAAAACATTCCTCACTGCACTGAATACACAATGTTACTCTTCTTGTGCTTTGGGGTTTGGGTCTTTTGGGTGAACTAGTTGCTGCCTTAGTGTATTTCTGGGTTTAAAGCAGATAAGGATGTGGTGTTTATTAAGAATCCTTCTAAGTTTTTTCCGACACCTCAGCTACATATGAGAGGTGTCCGGTTTTCCACCTTCACCTAGTAGTCTTGGTGTTACTTAGGCATAGGTCCGGTAAGGAACATACTTGCTTTGGGTTAAGCTTTGTTCTGTTATCAAGGTTGTTGCCTATTAGCAACCATTTTCTCATTGTTTTAACTGCCTCTGGGATGGGAATGCATCTGAAAAGAGAAGTAACAAACAAGGGAAAGTTGTGCTCACCACTAATTTTTAAAACTATTAGGCGGGTGTGCAATGAGGATGTGACCACAAAATACATATAGATAAATACAAGATTCCTCTGCATTCAACCCATTATCAATATATTTAATAGAGAAATAACCACATAGGATACCATGGTTTCCTCTGTGTCCAGTACCAAACCTTGGATTTTGTTAGTAAAATCCTGGGAGTTCTGGATATGATGCTCTTTATTTCCAACCAAGGGGGCTAGGATGTTGGCTAGGTATTTTGCCACGTTGTAGATCACAGAGTTAATGCTGCTGACAAAAGGTCTGAGAGGGCCCCTTTCTTGTGTATCTAAGGGAGCTCATATATACATTTGAGGAATTGCTCTAGGGTAGAGGTGATGATATGTGGTCCGATCAATATCTTTGTCGTCCTTCAGCTGTTTTAAGAGGTCTATGACATTTTTATTGTAGCTGTTGGTTGGGTCTCTTCTTAGGGCTTCATACATGTTATTAGTGCTTAGAAGTGTGGTCACCTTTGCATGGTAGTCTGATGTATTAAGTACAACTCTGCATCTTCCTTTATCGGCGGTCAGGATGGTGATATTCGAGTCCATTTTGAGGGATGTCAGTTCTTCCCTTTCCTGTGATGTCAGGTTTGATGGAGATGGTTTAGCACTGGCTAGGACTGCAGACACTTTGAGGCAAAGTTGTTCAGTCTCATTTTGACATAAGATCCTATGTGTTAAAATATATGAGAATCCTAGCATGCCTTGACATAATGGCAATGGTGCTCATAAATGTCTGTTTGAGAATGCGAGTCTGATAGATACCATAACAAGTCAGAAGTATTTAAACAATTATTATCTCTCAACCTACACTGCCTGATCAATCTGTTCATATAGTATAAGATCAGAAAAGTGTACCAATGGAATTAAAAGATGCATGAATTAAGTGTGTTAAATAATGGAAACAATAATCATTTTGTGTTCCTTAATCCTTTCCCTGTCAGGTGCCCATGATCTTGCAGCATCGCTTGTTTAAAGATAACATGGGATGCAGCATAGATCAAAAAAGAAACCAGCAATGTTAATTCCACAGCTCTAGCATTAACATACTTAATAGGCAGAAGCACAGGTTCATGATATAAGGTAGGTAAGTGGTTAAAGGTATGTTTCACAGGGCACTGTTTTAAAGCCATTGCATGCTTATTATGTGAACGGTACAACCTTGACATCAAACAAAAGTTTTGTGTAATGTTTGGTGTGAAGGGACATTCTGATGTCTAAGCTCTCCTGGAAAGAACCTCATTTAAATATTATGGCAGAATTCCTTTATTCCGTAGCAGGCTGCATCTCTCTTTGGTGTTGTCGTCTTCTTCTGGTTCATAAAGTAAAAGGACAAACATAATGACACAGTTTTTTTCCCTTTGACACTTAACAGAAAACCTCCCCAATGACAACTTTGAGGTTGAAGTAATTAAATCTTTTGAATCAACCCAGTTAACAGTAGCTGCTAGTTTAATTAGACAAGCTAGTCTGGGACCACTTAGAATAAATACTCTTTAAATGTGGTTTTTGCTCTGAGAGCTGGTAAAAAGGAACATGCAGAAGAGGAAATGGTATTTGTGGCTTCTGCTATAAGTAAAGGAAATATTAAGCATTAATTATATTTGAGGTTTCCTGGGACTACATTTTGAATCATGCCGGAAAAAGGAATACGATTTAGAAAAGTGACCTAAAATAAGCTTCAGGTTTCCACAGCAAATACACAGCTTTTCATGAACAAAATTGCTCTGCTCTAAAGCAAGGGGAAATTATGTCTAAAGGTTCATTCTGAATAGATAAAGGCCGATAGGCTGTGTACAGAGAGATATTAATGCAACTTCTACCTTAATGTAACAAAATCTTCTGGTGAGAAGGTTAAAATAAAGAAATCTGTGAGTGTATGACTAACTGGAGAACTGCCCTGCTGCTACTAATACTATGGTATTTGACAAAGTAGTTACAGTATAAAGCAAAATGCTCTCTAATAATTATTTCACTGAAAAAAAGACCTATAATTCATCTTATATTTAACTGTCATTACTAATAATACAGCTATATGATCTATTATCCAATATGTATGGGACCTGGGGTTTTCCAGAGAAGGGATCTTTTTATAATAAGGATCCCCAAACCTGCTAAAAATAATTTAAATCTTAAACCCAATATTGTTTTCCACCAATATGGATTCCTGCAGCTTAGCTACCTTCAAGTACAGGTATGGGAACCTGTTAGTTAGAATACTTGGAACATGGGTTTTCTGTATAAGGGGTCTTTCTGGAATTTGGATCTCCATAAACACCTTGTCTACTAAAAAATCATTTAAACCTTAATTAAACCCAATAGGATTGTTCTGCATCCAATAAGCATTTAATCAAAGTACAAGGTACTGTTTCATTTCTAATTAAAAATGAAACATTTTAATTATAATGGAGTCTATGGGACACTGCCTTTGCATAGTTTGGGGCTTTCTGGAAAGGGTTTCAGGAGAACGAACCCAATACTGTTATATTAGTAAAGAGAAAATGAAATAATGTTTAAAAATTAGAATGATTTGCTTAAGACGGAGTCTATAGGAGATAGCCTTCCCATAATTTTGAACTTTATGGATAACAGGCTTTTT
Organism: Xenopus laevis; assembly: GCF_017654675.1. Taxonomy (NCBI): domain Eukaryota; kingdom Metazoa; phylum Chordata; class Amphibia; order Anura; family Pipidae; genus Xenopus; species Xenopus laevis. Next base: position 47,869,657 of record NC_054377.1, on the reverse strand, counting down.
TTCAATTCCATACCTGTATTGTAAGATTTTGTTTGTTTGTTTTTCAACCTTCTCCTATAGTTCTTTATTTTGGACTCTCTGGTAGCAAAGCATACTCATTCTAGCATTTGCTGAAGGTTGAATAAGAGACTTTCGATGTAGAGATCAATGAAATGTACAATGACAATACAGTTTTAGCCTCTCCACCAATCTGCTTCCTGGTTGCCTAAAAACTGACCACTACCAACCCGAATAATTTAGAATTTTCATTTATGCAGGAAGGCATTGTCCATAGAAAAGAGTAACGTATGCTTTGAATAAACGGGCTATGTCTCATTTGGTCATGTAACTCAAAACCTATTAATCACAGTCTTTTTAATTAACATGTAACATTTTGTAACATTAATCTTTGCTGGTTCATAAGGAAGACTGGATAAACTCTAGTGCCTAATTATGTTACAACCCAGCCAAACAAGCGGGTACAAGTTCTGTGTATTTAAGTATGAAAATGATATGTTCACTGCAGAATGCAATTGGTAAGAACATAGGAAGTTATTAAGAAATAAGAATGATGACAGGACATTTCACGATGGTCACTGGCTTGCTTATAGTTGGACAGATTTTCATTCAGCACATGAAGTGAAAGATCATCAGCTATAACGTCACCCCCATGCCAGCCCCAATAGCCAAGTGAGGCAACATGCATTATTAAAATATGCAGATGATACTGTAAAATCAGTCTGGAAAAGTGAGCACATATACTCTCTGGACTCTGCTAATTAGTTACAAAGCTCTACTGTATATTTTCCTCACTGTGTACTGCAGCTTGCGGTTGTTATATATATATATATATATATATATATATATATATATATATATATATATATATATATATATATATATATATATATATATATATATATACACTGTAAAATTGAAACAATTCTGCAAATAACTTACAAACTCTCAAATAATAAGGCACATCCAGGGTACATTTGCATTTTCTAATTCATATTCCAGTCTGCTTAGCCTGAAACTGTATAATTTAGTGCTTTGCAGTCTACATTCACAGCATTCCTTAAAGGAACATTAAACATAACTTGAAAGCGCATGTTACAATATTCATAGATGTTTATAAAAAAAAGTTCTTATATCTTTGTGTAATGTAAGATTTATGAGCCTGCTTCTAACATTCTCAACAGATTAAGGCTTTTTTTTTCCTGATAAGGGACTATACTGGAAATAGAAATATGGCATGGGACGTATTAACTGTAATGCTTGGTACCTGGACTTTTTCTTGATAAAGGGTCTACTAGTAATTTGGGACACCATGCCTTAAGGCTGCTAATAATATTTCAACAGGAATAAACTCAGTAGGGTTGTGTTGCCACCTCTATGGATTTATGATGTGTTAACGACAAGGTACTGTTGTGTATTTAGAGAGAAAAAAGAAAAATCAGTCAAAAAGGATGAAATAGTTTTTTAAAAAGGTTTTGGGAAATGGCATTTTAGCTTTTCAGAACTTTATGAATAACAAGTGCCGAGAGTATACATTTTTTTAATACTAATAATGACAAAAACCAAGCAGGATTCTCAAGTGTTCCAGATTACCTGGACGGGCGTGCATGCCTCTACCCAACTGAGAATCATCGATCACCTGATCATACAGTGTAGAACTTTTCTCTTCAACCTTAAAAGATGCTGGAGGTGCTAATGTTAAAATAATGCTTTCGCAGGCAGTTTATAATAGTCCCAAAAAAGCAATTAAGCTAAAGAATAAAAGTTTTATTCCTAAGCAAAGGCAGCTTGTTATATATTTAACGCTGATGTTGCATTTTTAGTCCAACACTTACAATTTCACTTAACAGTGGAAAATGATGTTTTCTATACTAAACTCGGGGCCTAAAGCCACAAACTATCACCATTTATTGCCTAAGATAATTTTTTTCAGCTAAAATGCTTAATTGAAAACATTATAACTCCCAGTTTAGTCATTTAGCCAAACTGTTAAGTGTATATCCGTCTATGAACACGAAACAGCTATAATTATGTTTAGAGAATGACTGGCCACATGGAAAGGTGAGATGGAAAATAATATTTGTGACCACAGGGTAGTCTTAAAAAGAGAAAAAAGTAAGTACAATATATCCTAGAGAACTTATGTGAAATGGTAATTTTAAAATGACTGTATTTTCACAAAAGCAATGGGCAGTTAATTGGAAAGCATAAAACTACAGTGCCCTTATTGGGCTAAAGTTTTAATTGGATTTGGTTAGATTTAATCCTATTACAAAGTTTATAAAGATACTCAGCCAAATATCTATTTAATAACGGCACTTCATTTCACCTTTTCTCCAGGAGTGTAGATTAGACTTATATTTCCTCTACTTTGCAGTACAAACTCGGTTATAAAAACGTAATGATGACATTTCTAGAATATAGAACAGTACAATGCAGTCCCTTGATGTGCAACGAAGTGTAAAATGTCCACATGTAGTATAAGCTGGAACCTATATTTACTCACTGATTATGCCAAGAGTAGAGAGACTAAAAAGTACAGGTATGAGACATGTTATCCAGAATGCTCCGGACCTGCGTTTTTCTGGATAAGTTGTCTTTGCGTAATTTGAGTCTTGTGTTTTCCATGCTTAAAGTCTACTAAAAAAAAAATTAACAATTAAATAAACCCAAATAAGATTTTGCCTCCAATAAGAATGAATTATATCTTAGTTAATATCAATACACAGTACTGTTTCATTACTTTTTTAACAATCCTTTACATTTTTAAAGATTTAAATTTTTGGGATTAAAACAGAGTTTATGGGAGATGGCCTTACTGTAAATCAGAACTTTTTAGATAAGGGTTTTCCGGTTAAGGGGTCCTATACTTGTACAGCAGGAGATAGATCAAACTAAAGTTAAGACGTATATAGTGGCACATACTCCAAAATAATATAACACCCTAAGGCTCAGAATTGCAGCATTTTGTTGGCAGAACACTTAAACGGTTGATGCACCTACAGGGACAACATTTAGATGGACTATACTTACAGGTCTTAAGACAGGTCTTAAGTACAGTGATTATTTTTGCCATCTTGTCTTGTGCAGCTGGCAAGTTGACATGCAACTCTACAATAGCACAGGCAGGAGCAAGTGCTTTATGCCTGGAATTTTAAGACATGTGCTGTAGATTACTGAATAGATGTAGCCTGTGGCAGGGGTAAATTAAAGGAGAAAGCAAGTCAAAACCACTTGGGGGTGTCAAAAGTTAGGCACCCCCCAAGTGATTGTAATTGCTTACCCAATACTAGGGGCTTGTTCTCCTCTTAACATACAATTATATTGGCCTGGAGTTGTTTGCAGAAAGCATCACAAAGCAAATCTCTTCTTCGGCTTCTTCATTCTTCAAAATCCTGTGGCTGATGTACGTGCAGTTCAGTGAAACAGTGGTCTTATTTTAAAATAAAGTTCAGCTTCTCAACAGCACATGTGCACCCATGCTAAGAAAGAAGACACAGGGACAGGATCCCCTTTATGGTCCTCTCAGAAGAATCCTGAGAAAGTGCAGTTTTCTGTTGATAGGAGTATCAACCCGAGGTATCAGGCAAGTAAATACAATTACTGGGGGTGCCTAACAGTTGGCACCCCTAGTGTTTGTTGCAGTTCCTTCTCCTTTAAAAAAAGGATAAAGTATAGAAAGTTATGGCATATATATTGTTATTCTCTACCCCGTTGTAAATTGAGTACAACTGAACCTAAAGTTGTAGGAAATCCTAATCTCTTCCTCCATACATTGGTAATGTTGTCCAATCGTGATTTCTACTCTTTACTTCTACTAGATGCTAGTCACCAGTGTCATAAAATATAAATTAAAGAGAGAAATAATTTTCCCCTGAGATATATTACCCTTGCTTTGCTTAAGGCTGTAAAGTTTAAACATTCAGGCACTGTAATGTTTTACAAAAGGTTTAAAACGAGAGAGAGAGAGAGAGAGATATTAACTAGCAAAGCTAGCCAGGTTATTTATGTACTGGAGAGTGTAGTGTAAAGAATGTAGTATGAATCCAACAAGATTTCAGAGGAAACATAAGAAAGGATGATACATGTAATCTAATATAACAATTTAATTCATTTCATGAAGGTTTAGGATCTATCTGAAATCATTCATGTAGTGATCAGCCTAAAGCAATTAGAGCTGCTGAGTAATCTTGTAACATTACAAAAGTATGTATTGTATTTCCTAACACAGGCAAACATCACAGTGAACTAGCTGAGTAATCATGGAAACTACTATGAAAGTTTATCATCCAAAGAGAAGTGATGATGTTTCATAGCAGTCAGGTGCTAGATTTAGCTGAGGCATACACTGTGGATTCCACTGCCAGGGGCTAGGTATACTTTTATAGATATGAAATGACATTGAAAAAACTTGAGGTTTAACAATTCATACTGATTTTACTTTGATTTAACTAAGCTTTCTTATCTCTCTCTAACTTGTATTTCTTAACCAGCCACAGGCACGTCAAGCTGCAGTACAGTAAATATTAATGTGCCTTTCAGATAAAGAGTAAATGATTGTGCTTTTTTTCGTGGGAAACTAAGGTTCATTTATGAACATAAATAGCACAAGTGCAGTTGCCCATAGCAACCATTTGCTAATTAGTTTTGATTAGTCTACTAACAGTTAGAAAATGAAAACAAATCAGCTTACTGATTGCTATGGGCAGCCACACTGGTCCAGTCCAGCAGCAGTGATGAGCGAATCTGAACCGTTTCCCTTTGCCAAAAAGTTAAGTAACAGCAAAAAAAATTGCAAAACACTTTGACGTCAATAGGTGTTTTTTCATGCGATAATTTCCAAACTGCTCAACATTAATGATCAATGATTCTGACCCATTTCGCTTCGCCAAAAATTCATGAGACTGCAAAAATTTAGCAAAATGCTGTAAAGTCTATGGGTATCAATTTTATTTTTTTTGTCACATGACAATTTTTTTCACCCATTGGAGTCTATGGCTGCAATTTTTGTGGCGAAACTCTGCGAAAATTTGCTCATCACTATTCAACATTTTTTTTGACTATGGATGTTTTCTGCAGGGAAACACAGCAACATATTTTGCTCATCCCAATTTAGCACCCATCATAGTAAATCAGTCCTGCTGACTCTAAAACAGAGTATACATTTAAAAACTCATAAAGCAAGACCGGACTATTTTAACAGAAAGGGAAGAGAAATAGTCAACTGAGCACTAGCCACTGCTTACTGTATTCAAGCCTAAAATGTGAGAATATTTTCAGAATTCAAGGAACACTCTATTCCCAAAATAACAACTTTACACAAAAAGCATATTGTTTTTCTGCAAGAGTAAACCATGTTTGCCATCATTATCATTGGAGGAAATAATAACTCTATTAAAAAAAGCAGAGCTCTCCAATGAAGCAAACTGCAAACGCCTCCATTGCATATTTTATGTCTGAATAATGTATACAACCTGTGTCGGACTGGGCCTGGCCCTCATAGTCCCCCCCATCTGCCCAGACTTGCTCCTCCAGGCTGCCCCATATATAAATAAACCCGTGCACAGTTTGCGCATGCTCCTGATTAGCCACCTGAGGCTAAGCAGACCCAGCAGGTCAGTCAGTAGCGCCTTACTCTGATACACCCCTTATTGGGAAAACCCCAAGTCCTGAGCATTCTCGATAACAGGCCCCATACCTGTAGTACTAAATAAATTGAACATGATACCCAATGATTACAACCTGTAAAGTCTGGTGATTTAGGTCTTAAGAAAATGTTATAGTTTTTTTTTTTTGTGGTTTTAGTTGAGAAGTCATTTTGCAAAATGTCTGTGGGTCACAACAGCTGTGGACCACTGAATTTGTAATTGTGCACCACCTTAACAGTATATGCATTTTGCAACATAAAGTATGATACTCATGTGAAAGGGTGCACACAAATGAGAAAAGACAGAAAGGCACTATAGCTTCAGAAGATATAATGACATATGCTGTAAAGAAAACTCATTTCTGGAAGTCTTGTTAAAGCAGTAGTGCCAAGCCAAAGTTCTTGTACTGCCAGTGTCTTTTACTTCCATTCTTGACTTTGAATTTTGAAAACATAAAAACCCAAAGTTCTTTTCTAGAATAGTTATGTAAATTAGCACATCTCAAGGGGGAAGATTATGTTATGATAATGATATATGTGTATTAATATAAATTTAATTTGTCAGCAGCAAGCAATATTTCAGAAATTGTTATTATAATATTTATTGAACTTTGCTCAAACATATGGTTCAAGTATAATTCACAGATGAGGTACTGTATGTCCAGCCTTGTTCACTGCTAGGGATGTAGCGAACTGTTCGCCGACGAACTAGTTCGCGCGAACTTCGACTGTTCGCGTCCGCCGCAAGTTCGCGAACGTCGCGCGACGTTCGCCAATAGGCGTTCGCGTCAAAATCGTTCGACCATTCGACCATTCGATCGCTAAAATCGAACGATTTTCGTTCGATTCGAACGAAAATCGTTCGATCGAACGATTAAAATCCTTCGATCGTTCGAATCGAACGATTTTCGGATGTTCGAAGTTCGCGAACAGTTCGCAAACTGTTCGCATTTTTTGCCGGTGTTCGCGAACGGCGTTCGCGAACACATACTCGGCGGTTCGCTACATCCCTATTCACTGCCACGGTTTCCTGGGTTATCCAGAATGCTCAGGACCTGAGGTTTTCTTTCCATAGATCTTTCCATAATTTGGATCTTCATACCTTAAGTCTACTAGAAAAATAATGTTACCATTAAATAAACCCAATAGACTGGTTTTGCTTCCAAAAAGGATTACGTATATCTTAGTTTGGACCAAGTATAAAGCACTGTTTTATTATTACAGAGAAAAAGGAAATAATTTTTTAAAAATTTTTATTATTTGAAAAAAAATTTAGTCTATGGGAAATGCCCTTACTGTAATTTGTACAGATAGCAGGGATTACATTTGTATGAAATATCAGTAACTGAACTTGGCTTAAGCATGTATTAGCCCAACTTTGTTATGCATCTTGTACAGTACGTATATGCCTCTTCAAATAAATCTGTAACACGAATGACATTTGTGTGTGATCCTTTCTATTTCCCTGCACACTTCTAAGCTGACTTTCTTCCTCTGTCTCCCCGCCAGTACAGGTACTAATTAGGTAACTTATTAAGCTTCTGTAAATGAGGGTTCTTGCATTCATACAATGACTATTTACTTATTTCAACCAATGAATAAGAGATGTGAAGCCTGAAACATATTAGGCATATATTTCTATCTTTGTCTTTTTGTGAGATATTGTTGAAATAGTATAATAAATATTAACAGATTCCTTTCTGGTGTTGTGGGTTATTCTTTCTAGTTATGAATGATATGTTTTTTATTGTTTTATGTGAGTTTTTGTGGATAGTGGATTTGTGGTTAATGCTTAGCATGTTACCATGGCAGCATGGTAAATAAGCAACTTACAGGACCAGTAACATCATTTAAAAAAAAGTTTGTTAAAATAGAAAAAAAGACAGACATATTAAACTTTTAAATCGCTAAGTTTTTATTAAGAGATAAATTACTGAAACTCTGATTGTGCTCCTCTTCACAAAAGGCGTTACATCGCTTTCCTTATAGATAGCCTCCATGATGGATTGTCGCCGTGTCACCTTTTCTGAAGAGGAGAGCAAACGGAGTTTTGGTAAGTTATTTCTTAAAGGAATTGTTCAGTGTAAAAATAAAAACTGGGTAAATAGATAGGATTTGCTAAATAAATAACGTTTCTAATATAGTTAGGCAAAAATCTAATGTAAAAAGGCTGGAATGACTGAATGTGTAACATAATAGCCAGAACACTACTTCCTGCTTTTCAGCTCTCTTGGTTTACACTGACTGGTTACCCTGGTTACCAGGCAGTAACCAATCAGAGACTTGAGGGGGGGCACATGGGTCGTATCTGTTGCTTTTAAATCTGAGCTGAATGCTGAGGATCAATTGCAAACTGATCATGTGGACCCCCTTCAAGTTGCTGACTAACTCAGAGTTAGAGAGCTGAAAAGCAGGAAGTAGTGTTCTGGCTATTATTTTACACATCCAGTCACTCCAGCCTTTATACATTACATTTTTGCCTAACTATATTAGAAAATGTTTTATTTTGCACAGCCTATCTATTTACACTCTTCATTATTTTCACACTGAACTGTTCCTTTAATAAAGACTGAGCAATTTAAAAGTTTAACATGTTCGATGTTTGATGTTACTGATCCTTTAAATGGGTGGTTCATCTTTAAGGTAACATTTAGGATGTTATAGAATGGCTATTTCTAAACAAATTTTCAATTGGCCTTCATTTTTCCTTTTTTATAGTTTTTGAATTATTTGCCTGCTTCTTCTGACACTTTGAAACTTTCATTTGGGGTCACTGACCCATCTAAAAAACAAATGGTTTGTAAGGATGCAAATGTATTGTTATTGCTACTTTGTATTACTCATCTTCCTAATCAGGCCTCACCTGTTCATATTCTAGTCTTTTATTCAAATCAATGTGGTTGCTATGTTAATTTGGTCCCTAGCAACCAGATTGATACAATTGCAAACTGGAGAGTTGCTGAATAAAAAGCTAAATAACTCAAAAACCACAAATAATAAAAAATGTAAACCAATTGCAAATTGTCTCAGAATATCACTTTCTATTCCAAAATAGGGGGGTTATTTATCAAAGGTCGAATTTTAGAGTTTCTGAATGGGAAAAACTAGAATCAGCAAGTTTGGCGTTAACAACCCGAAATCTCAAAATCATCGAGTTTTTGGCGGGAAAAAACTTGAATCACTTGATTTGATTGAGTTTTCTGGCAAAACCCTCAGGAAAAAACTCAAACATCATGAAGGGCCATTGACTCCTACATGGCCTCGACAAGTTTTAGATGGTGTATTTTCAAATGTAAGCTATTTCCAGGGTCAGGGTTTAATAAATCTCAAAAAATTTGATTTTTTTTTTTAAAAAAAAAACTCAAAAATTTGTAGTTTTTAACCCAAAAATATGAATTTTGACCAAAAACATAAACCTCAAATTTTCATGGAAACACAACTCTAACCTTAATAAATTCGCCCTAAAAGTTAATTTAAAGGTAAACAACCCCTTTAATACTGCTGATAGAACCTTATATTCCATAAGGAAGTTAGGATCATGCTTCTACTACAACAGCAGTTCTTTAGTGTCTATGGGGCAGATTCACTAAAGGGCAAAGTGGCTAATGCTAGCTACTTTTGGACAGCTTTGCCACCTGCAGGGATATTGCCAATTCACTAACAGGCACAGGTGCCAATTCGCTAGAGAACAGGACAGTCACTAGCATTCATTCACACTATCAACAGGCGACTTTCCCCTCTGGCGAATGATCATTACTAAAGTGCGGATTTTACTGAATGTTACCTCTTTCGCTAGAGTGGACTTCGCCACCTCAGACCAAGCGAAGTGCTAAAAAAAAGATAGATCTTCCTTAATCTTCTGTCACTTACATCATATCCTGTCTGCCGAAAATACATTACATTTCAAAAAACCCTGGCAACTTTTCCTTTTTTAAGCGGAATTGGCTACAAAAGTCCTAACTTACTTTTTTGGGTAACCGCTTTTTTCCCACACATTTTATAACATATGGAACATTCATTTTAGTGGGCTCATGTCATGTGTAAGGCATTATATTAACTCTCTTGTCTTTATTAAGGTTCCCTGGACATGTGTAGTAAAAAGTGGTAACTTCAAGCTATTGCACCAACATTTATAATAAAGACATACAACTTTAAATTTCCTGCCCTATGCAAATTGACCTAAGCACAAGATCACTAGCAAATTTTTGGTAGGCACAAATGAACACTAGCGCAACTTTGCTATGAAATGCTAGCAAAAAGTCGCCATCATTCGATGCCCGAGACGAAACTTCGAATTTTAGTGGATTAACGAATTTGTAGCGCATTTGCACCTGGCGAATTGGTGCGAGGGGTGCGAAACTGATGCTGGCGAATATTCAACCTGTTGCAACTTGCAATAAAAGGCTTCTTCCTGGTAATATATAATCGTTGTTGATCTTTTCCCCTTCTACTGTCATTTTCTAACGAAGCAAACTGCATATGTCATTTTGCCCATGTATTTAATACTAAAAGTAACTTTTATAATACATTATTGATATTCATTCAGATGTTATCCTTTTTTTGAGTAGAGTTTAATGTTCCATTTTTGTCATATCTAATTCTTCTGCTGAATCAGTCTCTGTACGACTTCAACAGCGTGCAGTGGTAAAAAAATATCATGGCTGGGACTAGAATAGCAGCAGAAACTCCTAAATTATAATAAATTATTAAATTAGGAGCTATAAGTATTCTGAAAGATGTATACATGTGATTGTTGCATGGTCATCAGTAATTAATGCTTTGTAATGGCACTTGTATGACACAACACGAAAATTGTGCATTACAGCAAATAATGACCCCACCTCTTACTTCAAAATATGGCAATATTCAAAATTAACTTAAAACTCAATGACATCATTATTTGTGCATACAATATGCAATGGTGAAGTACAGTACAGGTATGGGATCTGTTATCCAGAAACTCATTATCCAGAAGGCACTCTCCCATAGACTCAATTTAAAGCAAATAATTAAGATTTTTAAAAATGATTTACTTTTTCTCTGTAATAATAAAACAGTACCTTGTACTTGATCCAAACTAAGATCTAATTAATCCTTATTGGAGGCAAAACTTAGGTTTTTAGGTTTAATTAATGTTTAAAAGGTAGTATGACTGAGTTATGGATTTCCAAATTATGTTAAAGTCCCTTATCTGAAAAACCTCAGGTCTAGAGCATTCTGGATAATGGGTCCCATACATGTACATAAAAATCAATCATAACAAAATGAATGCTAAATAAGGGTATGCTTTCCTTTTATATTTATAAAGTTTGGGCTGGGAAGAATCATTATTTTTAATTGGCTGTTCAGTTTACAGCAGGAAATAACTGTCTCTCCCTGTCCTGTTACATTTTTTCCATCTCTAATAAAGAATGTTTCTTTTGGAATAGTTCCCTGATCTGTTCCTAACTGACTCAGCAAAACTATTTAATAAAGGCTTTTTTTTTTATAAAAGCTCATAGGTAAATAATAGTAAAAATGATATTGCCTGATTAATCACTGTTAGCTTTGAAGGCTGGTATTTATAATAAATCATAAGTGGAACAGAGACTTGAAATAAGAACTCACCTTTTCATCTGTTTCCAAGGCATCAAGAGTGAGAATATGACACCCTTGTAAAAGCATTGCCTAAATGAACAACTCTATCACAGTTTGCACTAGCTCATATTCTTGCGGGAATACAGCTTTGAGTTAATAGTGTGCAGCAAATAGGGCCAGAGAGATTAGCCATTCTCAATCAATTAAGAAAATGATCGCAGGCAATTCAGAGCATCATAAATTTGGGATGTGATATCCTGGAGAAATATGTTAATGAAGGGAATACTGACAAACCTGTCAGATTATTGTAAATAATTGCAATACAAAATAGATGGTTATAATTGCTGCAGAGTACTTTATTGTGTTAAAGGCACACATTAAGGGAATAACTTGAGCTTTATTAAATGCAGTATAGAGTATAGCATATATTTTATATGTCAATGGTTTAGTTGCTTGATCAGTTGTCTAATTATTTTTTGTAGAAGCTTTAGGGCACACAATAACATTTGTTTCTTCTTAGACGTAACAAAAAATGCTGAACATATATATATATATATATATATATATATATATATATATATATATATATATATATATATATATATATATATATATATATATATATATATATATATATATATATATATAGCAAACCAAAAATAAAAACGCACTCCAAGGACTTGAAATAGTGAAAAAAGTAGAAATTTTTATTTCAACGTTTCGGCACACCAACTCGGGCCGTCTTCAGGAAGTGTTATAATAACTTAAGGTGGCCATACAGGGGCACACTTTTATCGTTCTGCGATGAATGATCGTATCGTTTAACGATAGTCTGATTATTATTTTACCACACGATATGCCATCCATGGAGAACGTTTATATAAACAGATATAACAGTATAGTTTGCTTCATGTACAGACGAACGTTGCCCAACAAACAAGGAGTGGTGCTAGCATTGTGTCACTTTCTGTAGTATATAGTCAGTTTCTCCTTCCGTGCTCCATGCAGACATATGGATTTATGTCTTGCTATGGCATAATAAACTTCTTTCACATATGAGATCATAGGGTGACATTCCTGCAGACATCACCAGTTAATTTCTTTATATAGTTCATATAGTTACAAATGAAGCTTTCAGCAAAAGAACGTTAGGGTCTTTTCCGTATATGTTCGTGCTTCAATCCTGACATGCGCAAAGAGGGATTTTATCCCTGAACGACTAAAATTTTTAAACTCATCATTCGTACACCATCAAACGTCCGATAGGTTATCAATGGTATCAGAACATTCTGGAATCGGTCTTTCGGAAGTAAAAAATCTGCCCGTGTATGACCACCTTTACTTTCCCTTTCACTGAAAAAGCAAACATGCAGTATCATGCAAATTAACGGATATTTTTTAATTACATAAGCAGCATATTTCTATTTTCATTTCAACTCATATTTTAACAAAATGTTCAAACAAATACAGAGCGTTGCAATAAATACTCAAATATGTTAATGCAGTCACAAGTAGCGAAAATAACATGAACTGCAAATTCCATAAGAAGTTGCAATGATGGATTAAGTCTTGATAGATCATAAATGAAGACAAACTGAGTGATGGATGGACCGGACCAGAAATGATTAATGATGAAGTGAAAATTGTGACGATGCAGTAAAGGAAAAGCAAAGAACACTAGTACAGTACATAAAAAGTCCAAAAGCTCAAATATCACTGTAGTACATGTATGGAAACCGGAAACCTGTTATCCAAAAACTCTGATATACTGAAAGGCCATCTCCCATAGACCTCATTTTATCCAAATTAACCAAATTTTTTAAACATGAGTTCCTTTTTCTCTGTAATAATTAAACAGTACCATGTACTTGATCTTAACTAACATATAATTAATCCTTATTGGAAGCAAAACCTGCCTATTGGTTTTATTTCATGTTTAAATGTTTTTCTAGTAGACTTAAGGTATGAAGATTTAAATTACAGAAAGATCCATTATCTAGAAAACTTGAGATCCCAAGCATTCTAGATAACAGGTCCCATATCTCTATTTGAAGATCAGGTCCAAATCCTATCTAAAACAAGTTCAGTATGTTTTTATTTGGTCCAATCTTGAGAAGAAATGGAGTTTAAAGGAAAATTATACCCTCCAAAAAATGTAGGTCTCTGTAAAAAGGTATTAAATAAAACATTGCATATGTAAAACCCTGCTTTATTAGGGATGTAACTACCGGGGTTGTGATCCCAACAGGGCCGCACACCCTCGGGTCGTTATGATGCTTCAGAAGGGGAAGCCCAGCTGCACAGCCAGTACCCAGACCTGACCTTCATTAGTTACGTTACTGTGCTTCATGTAATAATATACTTTTTAGTAGTATGTGCCATTGGGTAATCATAAATACAAAATTGCCATTTTAAAAAATAAAGGCAGCCCCCCTTGGATCCTAGGATTCACGGTGCACACAAACAAACCAAATATGTTAGGTCAGATGAGCCAATTAAAAGAAATAGTTCTGTCTTTTGCTTCCCATACTTCTTCCTGTTACAGTTAGAGCTGCATTATTTCTGGTCAGGTGATCTCTGAGGCAGCACACAGACCATCACAAAATGGTGGTTCAAGGTAAGAGATGTAAAAGGACAATATTTACTTTAATATATATTCCAGTTTGGTAAGATTCTTTAATATGCCACTTAATATGATATAAGCTATCAGTTACTTAAATATGCATTTTGGGGGTAAAGTTTTCCTTTGAAGAGAGTGGCTCCAAAACTAGGGAGTTGCCCCCCCCCCTTGGGGTGACACTGACCATTGGCAGTTGGGCCCAGACTGAAAGTTAGTTTGTTTGACTGATTGAATTGGCAGTTTTCCATTTTACAATGCTGGAAGGGTAGGAAAAGCAGTTACAAGCCAGCCCTGTCTTGTGCTTAAGCTTTTGATACAGTACTACACAGAAGGTTACTGGATACATTAAGGAATCTAGGTATTGAACATAGTATTTGTAGCTGGATAGAGAACTGGCAGAAGGATAGATTACAAAGAGAGGTGAATGGTACAGTAAATGGAACATTTTCTGATTTGACCAATGAGGATAGTGGAGTACCGCAGGGCTCTGTACTTGGTCCGTTGCTTTTCAACTTGTTTATTAATGACTTGGAGGAGGGCATTGAAAGTACTGTTTCTATTTTTGCTGATGATACAAAATTGTGCAGAACTGTTGGTTCCATGCAGGATGCTGCCAATTTGCAGAGTGATTTGACTAAGTTGGAAAACTGGAAAATGAGGTTCAATGTTGATAAATGCAAGGTTATGCATTTTGGTAGAAATATTCCAAATGACAGTGTGTTGGGGGTTTCCTTATAGGAACAGTAACATCAAAAAATAAAAGTATTTTAAAGTAATGAAAATATAATTTAATGATTGTACTGCACTAGTAAAACAGACGTGTTTGCACCAGAAATGCTACAATAGTTTATATAAACAAGCTGTTACGTAGCTATGGGGGACAGCCATTCAAAGTTGACGAAGGAGAAAAGGCACAGGCCACACAGTAAATAACAGATAAGCTCTGTAGTGTACAATGGGATTCTCCTGCACTTATCTATTATCTACTGTGTATCCTGTGCTTGAATGACTGCCCCCATGGCTACACAGCAGCTTGTTTATATAAATGATAGCACTGTTTCTGAAGCAAACACACTAGTTTTACCAGTGCAGGACAACAATACATTTCATTGTCTTTCCTTTAAAAAACTTTAAAAAAAACTAATACCAGGCAGTGTCTTTCTTTGGCTTGGGGTATGCAGTTCAGTTTTGGGCTCCAGTCTTTAAGAGGGATATAAATAAGCTTGAGAGTGTGCATCGATGTGTAATTAAACTAGTTAAAGGGAGGATTTAAATTATGAGGGTGGACTGTCAAGGTTGGGGTTGTTTTCTCTAGAAAAAAAGAAACTTGCGAGAGGACATGATTACTCTTTACAAGTATATTAGAGGACATTAAAGACAAATAGCAGGGGACTTTTTTTCCTATAAAAGTATCAACGCACAAGAGGCCACTCCTTTAGACTGGAGGACATAACTTTTATTTGAAGAAATGTAGGTGGTACCTCATGGTGAGGACAGTGAGGTTGTGGAATGTATTGCTAGGTGCTATTCTGATGGCTGATTCATTAAAAGTGGCTTGGATGTTTCTTGGACAAGCATAATATTAAAGGTTATTGTGATACTAAAATCTACAATTAGTACAGATATTGGTATAAACAAATGTCCATACAGGCATCTAGTGTTGATTGTAGTACACAATGAGTAAGCTTGGGGAGGCAATTGACACACTTGTATTTAGTAGTGGGCTGGTACAAACTGGACTTCACTCCAATACTTTATGCAGTTAGAATGTATTTTATTTAACAAAAAACATCTAAAAAAAAACCTAAAAATTTTGCCTTTTGTACCTACTCGAAAATACTCTTAGCAACTTACCAACAGCTTACCTAAAAGTCATAATATAGACTCAATTCATACAATATTCTGCTGCAATGATCATGCGGAATTTTCATGTTTTTCTTACCAAAAAGTCAGTGTTTTTTACCCATAAGTTTACAGTAATCACAAGGGGGAGTTGCACCTGGTAAAATTGCAAACAATGCTCTGAAGATTTTTTTGTCCAGTTGGTGGAATTTCCAGTGTTCTGTGTAAGAGTGGCCCTATTCTTTGATGCAACTGTGCTGTGGTAATTGATGCAAATCCTGGAACTACCTTTCAAAGGTGACAGTATCTCTGGGGTTCCCCTGTGTCAATAGGTGCAACAACAACAACAACAACTGAGCAATGACCAGCACAACTATACAGAATTGCAAAGAGTGCATAAATTTGATGATTTTTTTTGTGTGTAGCTCACTGTGGCAAATTTAGTTTTGCCACACTGCACTTGCACCTGGGCAAACATAGTGCCTTTTACTACATATCAAGATTTAGGTTATATATATTTTTGCAAAAAGGATTGCATATCTCTGTTGCTTACCAAAAAAAGCTGTATATGTGGATACATAAATTATATTCAGGTATTGTATCCTTTTCCAGTTGGAAATAAATATGCTGCCAAATTTAGGAAACTTCCTGATTTTAATTCTTATGTGATGGGAAAAAGAATGGCTTTTGAATTAATCTCTCCATACTCTAGTTGGTCCCAATGCTCCAAATAAGGGGGGTTCCATAACTCCATAGAATGTTGTGGTTTACTTATTTATATTTCTATGTTTTCTAACTCTCAAAATGCAGTTTATAAAAGCAGTTTTCAAAGTATACCAACAAATATTTATTGGAAGAGCAGGCTGCATTTTGACATTTTGGCACTAAAAATGCAATCAGTTTGATTTCTTTGCAACAGAATACAAATTGAAGGCTGCTTTTCAGCTCCATGAAGGAATCCGAGTGATAACATACAATTTTGCATTCTCTCTGACAAATTTACTGAAAACAAGAATAACATAAATTTAGAATAATAATTGCAAGTGGTGCATATTAATGAGTTTAATCCCTCAGAAATCGTCTGTACTGAAATTACAAACTACATAAAATGTCAATTATCACATTTTAATAGTCTCTATGTAATAATATTACAAAAGAGGCTTAAAAGGCATTCTAGTTTAGAATGCTAAAACAATTAAAAAAAAAGAACTAATGTTCATCTACTTCTGGGAAAATCAACTCAATTGATGTGAAATCTTTAGAAAAGTGAATGGTAAGGTCATCCACAGAGCACACTATAATTTTTCTTTCATATCAGCTGCCAGACCCTTAATTTTAATCATATAAGATTACTGCATGTTAAATTAGTTTTTTTCGGAACTTGTAAATTAGGCATTAGCCAAGAGAGAAGCACTTGGCACAATTTTCCCCATTAACATAACATACATTTACTTTATAATGCGCTGTCAGATAAATATTTGTTCAAGTTGTCTTTTATTGAACATTTGACCAGTAATCCAAAATTCTGACTTGATTCTCCCCCCAATTCACTTCCGTTTCTCCCTGCATGTATAGTGTTGCACAAATGAGACATTGCTTTTGTGGACAACCCATGCAGAGGTAACTTTAATTACTAAAGTTATATTACAAGTATTTCTAAGCTTAGTTGCAAGATTGTACCAGGAGATATTGCATCTCTTTCATGAATCAAAGCCCATCTTTAAAGGTCCAACCTTTGATCAGGGTCTCCCTTATCTCATAACAAAGTTATAGATTTAAGAAAATATATGTGGATCAGTTATTCAACCACAGTTCCAAGAATATCTAGTACAGATATGGAACCTTTTATCTAGAACTCTTGGGAACTGGGGTCTATCTGTAATTTGGATCTCCATACCTTAACTCTACTAAAAAATCATTGAAATTTTAATTAAACCCAATAGGATTGTTTTGCCTACAGTAAGGATTAATTCTGTCTTATTTACTGTTTTTTATTACAATGAGAAAGGAAAACAGTATTAAAAATGTTAATTATTTGATCAAAATGGAGTTTATGGAAGAAGGCCTTCTCTGGATAATGGGTTTCTGGAAAACAGATCCTATTCCAGATCCTATTCCTGTAAAGCAAGTATGGGTTACACCAGAGATCCCCAACCAGTAGCTCGTGAGCAACATGTTGCTCACCAAGCCCTTAGATGTTGCTCCCAGTGACCTCAAAGTAGTGGTTATTTTTGAATTCCAGGCTTGGAGGCAAGTTTTGGTTGTATAAAAACCCGGTGTACTGCCAAACAGAGTCTCATGTAGGTTGAAAATCAACATAGGGGCTACTAAATGGCCAATCGCAGCACTTATGTGGCACCCCAAGAACATTTTTCATGCTTGCATTGCTCCCCAACTCCTTTTACTTCTAAATGTTGCTCACGGGTTCAAAAGGTTGGGTATCCCTGGGTTACACTGTAATGGGGTTATTTATGAAAGGTCAAATGTTAGAGCTTTGTGAGCTTTTTTTAGTCCCTGACGGAACTCACAACTCAAATGGTTTCTAATTTAAGAAAAAACTTGAATGGAAAAAAGTTGAATCCATGGATACAAGTTGAGAAACCTAAAAACTCGAATAGATCTTGTCTTCTTGAGGCTTGAATCGCTTGAATTGAGTTTTCGATCAAAACCTACAGAAAAAAGCCTTTACATCATGAAGGCTATTAACATCTTTTAAATGGTTTACGGAACCTCTGCCACTGACTTCTACATAACCTCAACAGGTTTCAGGTTTTTTAAAATTCAAGCTATTTCCAGGTTCAGGGTATAATAAATCTAGAAAAAAATCAAGTTTTTTTTTTTTTTTTTTTTTTTTTTTTTAAATTGATTTTTTTTTTAACCTGAAAAATAGATTTTTGACCAAAAAATTTGAAACTAGATTTTTTTTTTGTGGAAAAAAACAACTCAACCATTGATAAACAGTGGGATCCAGATGCTTGTAGAATATTAAAAGAAGTTCTAGTCAATGGGTCATTGCTGTTACATGTGATAGTACAAGTGTAGGAGGCGTTATCCTGAAATCCATTATCCAGAAAGTTCCGAATTACAGAAGTTCAACTCCCATAGAGGGCATTTTAGGGAAATAAATCTATGTTTTAAAAATAGTTTCCATTTTCTCTGTAATAATAAAACAGTACCTTGTACGTGATCCCTAACTAAGCTCCAGGTCCCGTACATTCTGGGTAACTGGTACCATACCTGGATAACATTATGTTAGCAAAGTTAATTTGAGAGAGTGCAAGTCAATAAAGAATAACAGCTATATAATAAAAGTGTTGGGTTTTCTACAGCAACGTGTCACTTTGAGTGCATAGGGATATAGATGACTTTTTTTAAAGAAATTATGACTTTTTTGTACAAATGTACTGAACATGAAGGCAAATAATTTGGGCATTCTTTCATACTGCATTGAGCAGGAGTGGGTAACTGGAAAGACCCTTAGGTGTCCAACTACAGGGTGAACTGCCTGAGCAAACCCTCAAGGTCACTACATGTAAGTAAATGACCCTTGATGACAAATCAAAAAATGTCCCAATGATACAGCAATTTATTTCATATTAAACCACCTTTTCGTATGTATCTTTGTGCATATGTGTTTTTCTAATGGGCAGCACAGTGGTGCAATAATTAGTATTGCAGCCTAGGTCCAATTCTAATTAGGATTCTATCTGAAAGGAGTTTATGGGTTGTCTCATAACTTGCATGAGTTTCCACCATACCTGCAGGTTAAATGACTCCTGATAAAATAAGCTATAATGAGTGTGTATATGATAGGGACCTTAGATTGTAAACTCCATTGAGACAGGGACAAATGTCTAATCTCTCTAAGTGCTGCAGAATATGTTGTCACTATATAATGAATAATAATTCATATATCTCATAATGTGCATAACCTTATAATTTTGCCCACTCAGCATTGTATATAAATATATAGTAGACTTTTTTTATTGCTGCATTGAAAATCATTTATGCCCATTCTGCTTCTACGTACCTTTAAAAAAATCCGAGTCACCGTCTGGGTGAATATGGACATATCCACCTTCCTCTCTTTTTGTGCAATTAAAAATCAGTAATAGCAAAGTAAAGTGGAGCCATCCCATATACAATTTCAAGAAATTGTGTTTACATATGGTACTTTTACAATGAGTGCCAAGTAAAGAGAATGCATTTTACATTAATTGGTTGTCTCCAAGTCCAGACCATCTGTCTCTGTGATGTAATGAAAGCTGACAGACTAGCTATGTGCTCGATAATAGAAATTGGGTCTGCAACTCACCCATCTCAACTGTTTGACTCTTTTGTAAGTATTAAAGTTCTGCTTTTGTTTAGAGTTCAAAAACCGAACTGGTTCTACTTAGTTTAATATCGCTTAGTTATGCTGACTTTCATTCATTTGGAAAATGCCTCTCTTGTAATAAACACTCTATTTCTGTACATTATATATTCAACTATTTTTGTGCAAAATATATATATATATATATATATATATATATATATATATATATATATATATATATATATATATATATATATAGTTATTGCATCAATACATTTCAATTTCAGAACAATGCATTGGTTTGAAAATTATAATGACAAAGAAGAGTCTTGATTTAATTGGCAGCACTTTGATTATAAAGTGAAAACTAGTGTTGAGCAAATCTGTTCTTTTTCGCTTTGCTGAAAAACTGTGCAAAATTGGAGAAACCAATTGAAGTCAATAGGTGTAAAAAATGTTTGTGCAAAGTTTTTCTTGCGTCAAAGGCATTAAAGTCAATTGGCGTTTTTCTTATTGTAGCAATATGATATGTTACAACTGGCCACTAGAGGTCTCACTGTTTTAACTTATGCAAGAACTAGCAGGATATACTTGTTGGTAGTTACAGACCGTGTGGTCAGCAGCTAATGGTCTCTTTTGGGATCAGTTAATAAATTCTGTTCTATGTGATCCTGAGTGTGTACCTCCTTGATGTAAAGTCACCCTTCATAACACTAATGGCGACTTTTTTGATCATGAACACTTTGTTGAAGAAAGGTCATTAAAAGATAGTTCAACTTTTAGTTTGAAGTAAATGGTAGTATGAGGTTAATTGCAGTTGGTCTTCATTGTTTATACTTTTTTATTTATTTCATTTTTTGCTTAGCAGCTCTTCTTTTTGCAATTTCAGAAGCTATCTGGTTGCTAAGGTCTAATTTACCATAGTAACCAGGCAGTGGTTTGAATAAGAGACTGGAATATATCTAGAAAATGCCTGAACAGAAAGATAAATAAAATAATCAATTATAGCCAGTTGTTTTTTGGTTGTTGGGATCAGTTATTCCCTTTTAAAAGTTGGAAAAAGGGCAGAAGAGAAAGGCATATTATTCAAAAACTATAAGAAAAAATGGATACCAGTTTAAAAGTTAGTAAGAGTAACATATTTTATAACAATAAAAGGTAACATAAAGGTGAACTATACTTCAAAAGAAAACTCTATTAGAGAAGTTGCAAATAGTGATGAGTTAAACTGCTGAAGTGCTGAAAAATTTGCAAAATGCATTGGAGTCAATAGGTGCCATGGCTACACAAAATGCATGGCAAAACTCTAATCCTGCCATTTTTTTTCTGCCACATGCCAAAACTTTAACGGGAAAAAATTGACTTATCCCTAGCTACAGCCCTTCTGGTAAATGTGGTTAGTAGTCCATAGTGGGAAAAAAGACTTTGTAACAGGAGAAACTATTTTTTCAAACATTGCAATACCATGTTATTGAACAAATCAATCAAATTCAGTTGCAACAACACAATTTGTTTGCTGAAGAAATCCCAGAGTTCCATGGTGCAATTTAGTTTCCATTGAACAAAAAAGAAACGGTAACTGGACTGGCAAAAGCTAAAAACCTGATTAATCCCTTGAGCCAAAGCATATTTTATTTCAAAAATTTAGTTTGGCCATATAATTCGACTCCTGTCACCGCTGTTGCATACTATTGATTTAATCTAGTACTTTCTGGTACTAGTATAACTGCGTTCATACAGCCCAAAGGGCTCCTTGGAGACTCCTAACGTTCTAATATATCTTAGTAGGGAATAAAGTGCATACAGTTTTCTGGAATAGGAAGGTAATGTGTAAAGATAAATGGTGTAATGATGGTGTGATGGACTAGAAGTAACTGAATTTCTAGCTGTGCCTAGGAACAGATCATAATACAGGTATGCAACCTGTTATACAGAATGCTCTGGACCTAGGTTTTGCTGGATAACTGATCTTTCTGTAATTTGTATCTTCATACCTTAGGTCTACTAGAAAATCATGTAAAGATTAAGGGGCTGATTCACTAAATTCGAGTGAAGGATTCGAAGTAAAAATTCGAAGGTTTTTTTGGGCTACTTCGACCATCGAATGGGCTACTTTGACCTTCGACTGCGACTACGAATCGTAGGATGCAAACTAAAAATCGTTCGACTATTCGACCATTCGATAGTCGAAGTACTGTCTCTTTAAAAAAAACTTCGACCCCCTAGTTCGGCAGATAAAAGTTACCGAAGTCAATGTTAGCCTATGGGGAAGGTCCCCATAGGCTTGCCTAAGTTTTTTTGATCGAAGGATATTCCTTCGATCGTTGGATAAAAATCCTTCGAATCGTTCGATTCAAAGGATTTAATCGTTCGATAGAAGGAATAATCCTATGATCGTTCGATCGAATTTTCTGCGCTAAATCCTTCGACTTCGATATTCGAAGTCGAAGGATTTCAATTCTTAGTCGAATATCGAGGGTTAATTAACCCTCGATATTCGACCCATAGTGAATCAGCCCCTAGATAAACCCAATAGGCTTGTTTTGCTTCCAATAAAAGATTCATTATATCTTAGTTTAGATCAAGTACAAGGTACTGTTTTATTATTACAAAGAAAAAGGAAATTCTTTTTAAAAATTTGGATTATTTGACTAAAATGGAGTCTGTGGGAGATGGCCATCCGGTAACGGATCCCATACATGTATATTGAAGAAGTTTTGTTTGCAGATAATATGGAGGTTAGGTTGTCAGCTTGTCGCTTTATGATGAATGTAAGGGTTATTTTCCCTGTAATTTATGCATTATTACCATAAATACTGTAACTAAAAATAATATTTGTGTTGTGTTGCTTTGGTTATAAAGTTAAATGATTATGGTAAAAAGCTGTACCTACATCTTCAATAAGTTAATAAAGTAAATATAAAATAGAGGTCAGAACTTTGTTTTTTACAGTCTAGAATAATTTAAAACTGATACCTTTGCAGATGAAATAAATATGATATGCCTTATGTTCTGCTGTCTCTATACATTTCCAGTTTAGTTTAAATAGTATTCCCTGAAAGGTACTGTACATCTGCTGCCCTGTAATAAATGAAAAACTGCATAGATATTGCATTTTGTATCTGAAATATGTAGTAACAGTGCAGTTATGGCATTAAAGAAATGTTTTGTTACATTGTTTTCTTTGTAGATTAAATTGCGCTGATATTTTTAGATACTTCTTATTTTTACAAATCTTTAGCTGAAATCCCTGGACAGTCAGCAATTTAAGAATGCTGTGTGAGCCAATCAATAGCTGGCTTGATGCCAGTGTATGCTGAACTCTACCTCTGAAATAAGAATCATTTCATAAGAGTAGTAAATGCAAGGAAGCGGCTGCACATATATTTACATGCTGTCTGATACCTGATTGTGCTTAGTTCTGACTATTGGCACAGGGGGCAAACCATGTCACCTATAGCATCATTATTAACTCAGCCTCCTCTTATCTTGAATGCTTGGGTACTCACTGGGAGAATTAGGGATTCAGCTGGAAGAAGTAATGTTTAAATTGTTACAGACCATTTTACTGTTCTTTATTCTTTTTTGGCCCTCTTTTATCACAGGGCTTACTCTTCCATCTCTGACTTTCTTTACTCCAGTCTTTCAGCACCATCCATCCTCTTTTTTTTTTAAGCAGGATACTGCATGACTAGTTTAGTTTAGTAAACTAGCATGGCCACCGCCTTCCTTTAATACCAGTAGGGGAAAAACACATTAAATCCTGTCTTAGTGGGGTCCTCCCCAAAGCATGGCAGAATGCTTAAACAACCCAGTCTTCTAAGTCGATCGAATTGACAACTCATGAAGACTCAAGTCCAACACCACTGCATATGTTTAGGTTGGCTATACATGCTACACTGTTATATTTTTGACAGGTACTCCAGATATTCCATTGCTTCCACTTCAGAATCTGCCAATGTCTTCAATTGCGGTGTGTAATGAATACAAAAGTGATAGGGAATTCACCTACTGTACATGCATAACATGTTCTAGGAATGATCCAGAATCCTAGTAACAGAGATACCGGACACAGTCCGGTTTCAGGCAGACAGTCCCTGATTTGCTAACCTTGCGGACAATCTGCAAGTAACCTGCCTGGGTACCCATTTACAGTGTGGGAGTTATCCACCATGCCCTGAGGATATGGAAATCCCCCTGCCCCTTACCCATCCATTCTGACTCTAGAGTGACATCACTTTCAGCCCTTGGTGATGTCACTGTTCTGCTTGTTCTGAGTTGGAAGGTAAATTAACCTATTTGCGACCAGGTCTCATTGCAGGTCTGGGTAGGTGGACTTAGTGGATTGTTGGGTGCGGGTCAGATTGCAAGTAAGGGGGTACGGGTATGGAACCACACAGTACAGAGACACCCAATGAATGAGAAATAAATAACTAAGTAAGTAGTGTAGTAACTCCCCTGGTGGGTGAGCCACAGCAATCAAGAACTTGACTATTAGGACCAGGAATAGTGACTGTAAATGCCTAATAAGCATAAGATGCTAATACCTGTAGAGTCACACCATATTAACTGATGTAAATATTGTATACTTTGTCTCATTGCTATTGATCTGCATGGTATTGTATTCTCTCTGATTGAACAAATTATTTCTTTATTTCTAAGAGCCACTGGCATATGATAGGTAGTAGACTCACTGCACTCTTATTATTTCAGGTACTGCACTGGTGGTGCTGGTTGTCAGGGGGCCTATCGGCTCCCAGCGGGAGTAGTCAGGGCCAAGGAGGAAGCTGGGTCAAAGTCCAAGTTTGTGGTATCCAAAAGGGTTAAACAGAAGGTGCAGTCATGAACAGGCAGAATTTCACAAGGCAGGCAGCAAGGATCGTAATCTGGGTCAAAGCAGGGGTCAAAGTGAATCATAGATGCAGTAACAATAATAACACCCAGGTAGTCCAGGAACAGGAACCTATAATTGGGCAATGACCTGGTGCCCTGAGCGCCTTTTATTTTGAATCTTCGCGGCAATTCCCATCGTCATGATGTCATGCGTTTACCCGCCAATGTCATGACGCCAGCGCCAAAACTACATGGCGCCTAAGGACGCCGTGCCGGAATCAAACAGGAGCGCTGCCGAGCGATTCGGGCGCTCGTGACACTGGCTAGCCATTGACCTGGCTTGGTCCCTAGATGTCTGTTAGTATACAGAGGTGCACACACTCAATTTATGCAGTTGGAAAGTTTTATCCCATTTATTGCTTCACCAAAGTGATCAATAAATGGGGTAAAACTCCCCAACTGCATAAATTGAGTTTGTGTGGCTCCGTATACTAACAGATGTCTAAGAACCACTGGCAGTCTACATATAACTGTTTTCCAAGAAACAACAATGAAGATAGTATAATAAATGGTCTGAAATTTGCTATATGTCTTGTATCCCATAGCAACCAATTAATGTTTTAGACGAGTAATCCCTATTTTGCCACTTGTCATTAATGTATATAAAAACATTTTGGTATAAATGTATTGTCTGAAGGCTAAAAGTTACATGTCCTTTATATATAAGGTTTGGATGCCTTAAAAAATATTTCAAAGGTTTTTATTTAGGTACAATTTTGTAATATTAATATATTATCATGTTGATTGGCTGTAGTGATGGGCGAATTTGTGCCGAATTGCCACGATTCACGTAACTGCCGCAAAAATCAGCTAGCGTCCAAAAGCTACAGCGGCGTTTCACATGTTTTTTGCCGTTTCGTTTATTTCCCTCAAAATTCAGGAATTTTTTGGCGAAGCGAAACAGGCCAAATTCACCCATCACTAATTGGCTGTATTGTGGTTTTAAATCATGCAACAGACAAGATTCTGCTCAAAAGACATGGACTAAGATGTAAAGAATAAAGGAGAAACAGAAAAAATATAAGAGGAAATAGATAAAAGGGAGAGCATAAGAATAATATCTGTCTAGTAAAAGTTCTTATCTTCTTGTGCAGAACACTGGAATATATGGAAACTAATGCAATACTCTAGTTAAGTATATCTGTTTGCTGTTGTTTTGTAAGTGAACTCTTTTAAATAACTGCTTACCAAACAGAGCATGCCTTTATACAGTAATTCGCCATAACATCTCTATAATATGCAGTATAAAATACTGTTGATTACAAAAAAGCCAGCATCTAGTTATGTCAGCTTACTGTATATTCCTTTCACTTTTATTACTTTCCCAGGAGCATTAGGATATATGTCCCCATACAAGCAAAAACAGTGGTTTTATTTAAATATATCTTTCTTCTTTTTTTTTTTTTTTTAAACAAACAATTTTCAGTTATATGCAAGCACTTCCTGTAAGGACTTCTTATAATTGTTTTTCAAGAAAAAAAACAGAGTTGTGCCTGCTTCCAGTTATGGGCTACATTTTATTTTTATTTGCAGTATTTCATATGTCTATGGCAAATCCATTGTGAAGAGCTACTTGCTTCAAGTGGACGTTCAGATAATCAAATCAAAAGACTTTTTTTGTATCAATAATTTTTATTAGTTTTCATTTATATTCACAACATACTTTCTAATTGCACGGGTATGTACACATTTCTCCTGATATTACAAACAGTAATTTGTACATTGCATAAAAATAAGTCTATGTTATAGAATTATGTAAAAGATTTGTGAAAAATAGCTGTCTATTACACAATCTCATTATCTCAGTCGTAGAGTGTGCGCATAAATATTTTCAATTTCCGATTTTTGACATATTTCAAAAACTCTGACATTCACATTGTGAAAAAAAATTTGCAATTCTGTTTGCACCACACTTATTCAGCTTTATAAATATAACCATGCACAGGGCAAATATATTCACTTTGGGACCCAATCTGCCTTGCACGAATGTTTAGACAGACTCTCTCAAATTCTTCTTTCTCAAATGTAGTCTGTCTAAACAGCCAGAATTGCCAGAAGCCTACGAAATTGTAACAAAACTCTTATGAGGCCTGTTTATCATGGTATAATGTTATTTATGCTGGCAAATGGTGTACAAAGTTGTGTAAAATCAATGGCAAAAATGACAAATTAAATTTTTGTTTTTACCACCTTATGTATATAATGTTGTCAATCTATGCCATTATTTTTATGGCTTAACCCGTTCAGGTCAATAGAGAAAATGAGAAAATGAGTATCATCACATGGATACTGTCTGATCCGTTGTTAGTCAGCTTTCTGAATTGAGGTCCCTTGCCTGCTTTTCGTGCACACTCCCCATTGAAGGTATATCTCTCAGATGGGCTTACGCTACAAGAATCTCTCTATCCCTGAGCCTAACCACTTAAGGTTTTGATCCTTGTAGGAGCCTGCAATAAACTCGCTACCTCCTTGAACGGAGTGCCATCCATCCTTTTGGCTTTGAATTGATGTTTGGCGGTGGGGACGCTGCGGACAGAGCACCTAACGAGGAGGGATTGGAACAGCTGGTGGGAGGGTAAGCTTGGAGCGATCTATTTGGTGTAAAAGCTAACCACTTAAGTCCCTAACCTGTCAAGATTGTCACTGCAGGGTACTAACACTTCATTAAACTCCTCGTTGGAGCCATAGCTGCTGACTAACTTTCCGGAACCTGTCACTACTATAGTGACCTATTTACAGTTTCTGAACTGACACTTGCTTGTTCCTATACTGAATCCTACCTCCACCTCAGGTCCTCCCATCCACACACCACCTCCTCCAGCGAGTGGGTGCACTAACATTTGGAAGTATTCCTTTTTATAACCTCTGGGAAAAAGATTCCAGCCTAGCTGTCTAACACATTTCCTGGTGTATAGGAAAACCTTATATTCCTACACTAACATTGGTGAAATTATGCAATATACAGATATTATAATAAGGTGAAGAAGAGAGAATTCTGAGCAAAAGCCTACTATTGTTGACGAAACCATTTTGTATTTAGAATTTAAAAAAACTGTCACTAGATTTGTTCTCATAGATATTTAATGTTCTTGCTTGTAGCGTAGGCTCCATTTGTCTTTCAGACTTAGAATCAATGACAACTAGTTCATAGGAAAAGTTAACCTAAGAAGTTCTTATCAGTTATTGGAATGGTTTGAGTGTTTCAGGCCTCCGCTGCTTAAAGGACAAGAAAATCTTACATCAACTAATAGACACCCTCCAAATTATATGTTTATTTCCCAGGCTCAAACTGGAAACCTTTACTTTACTGCAGTCTTTGTCTATGTAAATGATCACTGAGTAATCCAGGAAGGATTTCAAATCGGTGATATACACATAGTTCCAATCATTGATAGCAATCTGTCATCAGCACTTTAAAGGGATCCTGTCATCGGAAAACATTTTTTTTTTTTTAAACGCATCAGTTAATAGTGCTACTCCAGCAGAATTCTGCACTGAAATCCATTTCTCAAAAGAGCAAACAGATTTTTTTATATTCAATTTTGACATCTGACATGGGGCTAGACATTTTGTCAATTTCCAAGCTGCCCCTGATCATGTGACTTGTGCCTGCACTTTAGGAGAGAAATGCTTTCTGGCAGGCTGCTGTTTTTCCTTCTCAATGTAACTGAATGTGTCTCAGTGAGACATGGGTTTTTACTATTGAGTGTTCTTAGCTCTACCAGGCAGCTGTTATCTTGTGTTAGGGAGCTGCTATCTGGTTACCTTCCCATTGTTCTTTTGTTTGCCCGCTGGGGGGGGAAGGGAGGGGGGTGATATCAATCCAACTTGCAGTACAGCAGTAAAGAGTGATTGAAGTTTATCAGAGCACAAGTCACATGACTTGAGGCAGCTGGGAAATTGACAATATGTCTAGCCCAATGTCAGATTTCAAAATTGAATATAAAAAAATCTGTTTGCTCTTTTGAGAAAAGGATTTCAGTGCAGAATTCTGCCGGAGCAACACTATTAACTGATTCATTTTGAAAAAAAAAAAAATTTTCCCATGACAGTATCCCTTTAAAGTAAAAGTCTTATGTGGTTGGATTACCTGTTACTGACTCAAAGAGTTCAAAATAAATATGTTATTTACCAAAACCGTGCCATATTTTATCCAAGTTAATTGCTCATTCAAGTCACTTAACAAGATTTATTTGTCTGATTATATGATCACAATGTTTTTATAGAAATGCATTGTGCAGGTATAATATATATTATGCAGAAATCCAGATATCCAGAAAGGTATGTCAGTTTTCATAGGGCCCTATTTCTTATAATTCATATTAGTGTAATTTCTGTGTTTTTTTTC
This sequence comes from Xenopus laevis, assembly GCF_017654675.1. Classification (NCBI taxonomy): domain Eukaryota; kingdom Metazoa; phylum Chordata; class Amphibia; order Anura; family Pipidae; genus Xenopus; species Xenopus laevis. The sequence goes on along the minus strand of NC_054377.1, from coordinate 47,840,418 downwards.
TACCACGGAAACCCACTTTTTAAAAATGCACAAATTCATTAAAAAATACGATTACTAAAAGCACAAATAAAAAAAATTGTGAAATAAATATGAATAGGTAAACCATGAAATTGTTGCTTACTCAAGATGTTTGTGTGTAATTACAAGTGAAAAACCCCTCAGAAAAACACTGAAACTTCAAAATAATTACATCTTTTACATTGTGCAAAGGATAGCTCCCATTGACTTCTTCATGACCGTGACAGCTTTAAGATAGTGTAGTTTTATATTATTATTTTTTGAGGCTTTAACGCTGGGAGGCCCATTTTTCAACATTCATATTTTAGTGGATTTAGAACCACAAATGGCAAATAATTTATTTAAAGATCCAAATTTAAAAATCCCTATTGAATAAAAAATATAAAAAAAATTGGAATACCAATATTAAAAACCTTAAAGTTCTTAAGTTACAAATGAAAAAAAATCCCAAAAACCTCTAAAAGCTTGAATTAAGGAGATTTTACAACTGGAAATGGACAACTCCCATTAACTTCTACATAAACTTGACAGTTTTTAGAATTGCAAAATTTTGTGGTTTAGAGTTATCAGTAGAATCCATGATTTTCTGCACTGAAAAACTTAATTTGTATAATAAAATATAAACAACATTAGTTAATGGTCCCCTAATAAATTTCAAAAATGTATGGTTTTAACATCATGATTTAAATACATATTTCCTGGCCACTCCATATTAGTATAACAACCGGGAGGCTCCTCCCATCCCCGCCCAGAGACCAGAATGTCCCTCCCAAAATCTTTAAACAATCCTCCAGAGCCCACCTACCTAGTCTTTTTTTTCTTTCTGTCCTTGCATAGACTGACCAAAGGGGACTTCCTAGTTTGGTTATGTTTTCCTGGGTAGTTGTACACTTCCTTTGGGGAATATTGGTGAAGTGCTTTCACCTTCCTCCCTTCCTAGTGAAGGTAGAGATGGGCAGGCATTTTGGGAGGGGGCCAGGCCCATTGATGCGGCTGCCCCAGGATCCCTGGTTATATAGAGGTGTGTCATGTAGGTGACTAAAAGTTGTCTGTGCCACAAGGAATCCTATCCTCTTTCTTCCCTTTGCCATTTCCCTGTGGCTGCTTCCTCAGACAAAAGCAGATCTCTCGCGTCTTAAGAGGGACAAGCTCCCAGTGCAGCTGCAATTTTGGTTAAGGGCATTGACACCGGGTGTGCGTTATCCAGGCCTCGAGACTTTTTCACCCGAATCCAGCAGCCCTATCCCTACAGGCTTGGACGTTGAGCGCAAGTGACTGGCAAGTTTAGGGCTTACTCAAGTTGTCATAGACACGTTGCTCAAGGCTAGGAAGCCTTCAACTTCATCCACTTACTACAGAGTTTTGGAAACTTTTCAGTGTTGGCACACTCAAAATGGATATTCATGTGACAAAGTCACTCTCCTGCAAGTCCTTGGATTCCTTCAGGCAGATCTAGACAAAGGTCTGCAATTCAGAACCCTGAAAATTCATGCCTCTGCCCTGTTAGCTCAGGAGATCCTGACGGCAGACCCAACAGATTCTTTAAAGCTGTTCTCAACGTTCGGCCTCCAGTTATAAAATCACCTCCTGCCTGGAGTCTTCCTTTTGTGCTGAAGTCCTTGTCCATGCCTCCATTTGAACCTTTGGAGTTGACTTCCCTTTAGCACCTTACACTCAATACTTTGTTCTTATTGACTATAACGTTGGCTTGCAGAGTAGGAGAGTTGCAGGCCCTCTCTTTGGATCCAGGGTACATCTCTTTTCTGCATGACAGAGTGGTTTTGAAGCCAGTGAAATATTTTCTCCCAAAAGTAGTCACAGCATTTCATTTGAGGAAAGAAGTAACTCTTCCCATATTTGCAGATGACATGCAAGACTAGTCAAGATTGATCCAGTAAGTTGCCTAAAGCAATATTTAGAAGTATCAGGCTCAAATCTTAAGGGTCAAGCTGCTGCTACTTCAACCATATGCAGGTGGATATCCTTGTTCATGCCAGAGGGTCTCATGGCTCACTCTACTAGGGCTGTTTCATCTTCCTGGGCAGCCTTAGCAGAAGTCCCTAAAACACAGATCTGTGAGGTGGATTCATGGTCTTCGGCTCAACCTTTATAAGACACTATCAACTTTAATCCTTATCTTCTCAGTAAAGTTTTTTAAGCAGTTCTGATATTTTGTGGTTTTTCCCACCCATTTAAAAGTTGCATGGCTCGGTATATACGGTTGTAATGGTGATATGTGGCCAGGAAAGTGGAGGATTCCTACCATACTTACCGTAATTCTCTTTTCCTGGGCACTCTCCATATCAGCATTCCCCACCCCACTTGGTATAAGACGAGGTAGGTGGGCTCTGGAGGATCATTTAAAGATTTTGGGAGGGAGGGGCAGTCTGGTCTATGGGCAGGGATGGGAAGAGATAATTACAGTAAGTATGGTAGGAATTCTCCACTTTTTTGCTCTAAAAAGAAAAAAATGTGAATATTAATTAATTAACCCCCATGCAGGCACATTTATTAAAGCTCAGATTTCAGTGGTACTAATGCTTTGTGAAACCATGGTTAAACTGTTTCTCTAAACCATGAATGCCATGAAAGTTATTAAAAGATCTGAATATAAAAAGCACAAATTAAAAATAAAAACAGAATGATCTAAAAAAAATTTTGAATTTCTCTAAAACCTCCAAAAATTTGAGTTTTTCTGACAATTAAAAAAAATGTGAAAACCTCTAAAAGTCAGAATGGTTAAAGTTAACGGTCAAAGAAAATCAGTGCAGCTCCCATTGACTTCTATGAGACCTCTACTGCTTTAGCATTTAGAGTTTTAGAGAAATAAAGAAAACATTTGTGGGAAAAAATTGAAATCCGAATTTTAGTATATCAGCCCCATAGTGTCATTAACAATTCTTATTCTTGTTAAGTCAATGTTTTTTTTTTATCAAATGTCCACCCTATTCTAAGGGAGAAAAATAATTTTTACAAATTATAGGAATCAGGATGAAGAAAGGCAACATGGGTTGAAATGTTTGTTATGCATGGGCATTTTTAATCATGTTAGTGTGCTGTCATATTGTTTCTGGATCAGAGATGCAAAGCAACAATTAGGGGCGATTCACTAACTTCGAGTGAAGGATTAGAACTTAGAATTTCTAAGTGTTTTTGGGGGTACTTCGACCATCGAATGGGCTACTACGGCCTTCGACTATGACTTCGGATCGAACTATTCGAACTAAAAATCGTTCGACCATTCGACCATTCGATAGTCCAAGTACTGTCTCTTTAAGAAAAAACTTCGACCCCCTAGTTCGCCATCTAAAAGCTACCAAACTCAATGTTAGCCTATGGGGAAGGTCCCCATAGGCTTGGCTAACTTTTTTTGATCTAAGGATATTCCTTCGATCGTTGGATTAAAATCCTTCAAATCGTTCGATTCGAAGGATTTTATCGTTCGATCAAAGGAATAATCCTTTGATCTTTCGATCGCACTATTTGCGCTAAAAATCCTTCGACTTCGATATTCGAAGTCGAAGGATTTTAATTCCCAGTCGAATATCGAGGGTTAATTAACCCTCGATATTCGACCCTTTGTGAATCGGCCCCTTAATGTGTAATGATGCCTAATGAGGCGAATGAAGTGGCTCAAGGCATTAAATCTATTCTGAAATTAAAATTGAGTTTTCTTACTCTTTATCCGTTTATTGTATCTGGGTTCTATTATTTATAGCAAATGCAGTACTATATTGTTTGGAATTCAGCTATGATCTGAGTCATTGTTTCACAGGAATGGGTAGAGCCAAACTGATCCATGCTGCTTCACTCCCTATGAAATGTAATGGTCGGTAGGTGTTCTCACTGTTAAAGACAGCACATTGTGAGTTCTTATCAGATTGAGATTCAAAATTTCTGTTTGAAATGGCAATCAGCTTGCTCCAGGTAACATCTTCTTCAGTCGATAATATGATGACCCTGTAGGTAACGGGTTTTTCTGCCTGTTGAACGGAATGTTTAAAAAAAATGTAATGATGCACTCTAGTAATGTCCTGAAGCTTTAATGTGCCTTGCTGAGCATATAGGTTTTAATAGGTTCTGAGCATATCTGTATTTAAATGCCCTGCAAAAGGGCCAACACTGTCACATTTAATGCACTTACTGTAGTAAATGTGTAGTACAGTGCATATACTGGGGTGTATTTATTAACACAGGAGATAAACTTTACCGGTGATGTTACCAACAGCAATAAATCAGCAATTTGACTTACACAGTCCCCTACACGTTATAAAACAAAATCAATGATCTGATTGTTTGCTATGGATAACATCTCCAGTTATGTTTGTCTCCAGTGTTAATAAATATGCCCCAGTGTAGTGCTGACTTATGTCCGCTTCTTGTGTTTTTTTTTTATTTGACTTTGGCGTATAGCAACTGAACTGTAAATACTGCACACGCATTTAAGGGCAGATTTATCAAAGGTTGAGATGTGCTTTTTTGAAAAATTCTAGTTTTTCTAGGAGAGTTTTCAGTAAAAACTCAAATTTTTTGGATTAAAAAATAAAAAAACCTTGAGTTTTTCAAGATTTATTATACCCCAAAGTTGGAAAGAGCTCAAATCCCAAAAATATTCCAGCTAAAACTTGTCGAGGTCATGTGAAAGTCAATGGCAGAGGTCCCTTGAAACATTTGAGGATGTTTGTAGACTTCCTGATGTTGGATTTCACTTGAAAACTTGAATAATTTGAGCGGTTCGAGTTTTTTTCCGGGGAGTATTCTGGTTACCCCCCTGAATTCACTGATTTGAGTTTTTTACATTCAAGTTTTTTTCATTAATTAAAAAAACATTTTCTTTGTTAGTTTATTCGAGGAATAAAAACCTCACTTTTTTTCATAAATAACATTTGATAGATAACCCCCATAAAATTCATACCATAGCACTGCTGTAGTTTTGGTAAATAAATATAATGGGGTGTCAGTGCTGTAGAGGAAATCTGCATCCTTAGAATAATACAAAATTTCACACAAGCACAGCACTCAATTTGACTCCATTTGTTTTATGCTTTGCTTCTATTGCAATATATTCATATGTTAAAATTAAACAAGTACAATAAAAAGCAACACAAAGAACAAAAAGAGTGCTGTGATTCTGTCCGATATGTATATTTATATATATATATATATATAGTTTTAACTGTACATTTCTCGTGAACATTGCATCACAAATAGTGAAGAATGAAACTGGTCCATTTAACTTTAAATTATATGGACTGGCCTCAACTGGAAAGGCATGGACATTTTTTCTGTGTTTTTTTTTCAGTATGCATTGTGAAATTCTAATAATGATATTGCAAAAAAAAAAGCAATTGTTTCTGGTAAAAAATTGTGAAATTCTAGCGCAAGTTTTTGCCAGTGCCAAAAAAATTGCCAGTGTGACAAATAATTTTGCTGCAAAACTATACCAGGTGAACAATACTATATATCCTGTAAATACTCACCCCTAATCACAAATACTTGGAAGTCTAAGAAGGAGTACTATCACATTAAGGGGCTGATTTATCAATGTTTGAATTCAGTTGTGCACTAAAACTAGAATTACAACTTCAGTTGTATTTATTAAGCCAAAAACTTCATAAAACGTTGCTATCTAAAAGCTTGCAAGGTCATGTACATGTAGAAGTCAATGGGAGCTGTACTAAGCAAAATGTAAAATATTTATATATATATATATAATAGCGGTCTGTGGAGGAGTCAGCACTCATGCAACTTGGTGCAAACGTGCCTGGGTGCAGTGTCCAAAATATTTCGAATTTCTATCCAACAAAGAAGGTCCGCACTCTCAGGTCTTAAATAAAAATCAAATATGGTTTATTAACTTATGGACTAACGTTTCGGCCTCTCCGAGACCTTTCTCAAAGTACAGATAGGTACTCAATGAAAGCAAAAAATACCCTTGATGGCGGGAAAGGTTAATTGGCTGACATCATCATCATCACTATGCGTCAAGTAATAAAGTTTTTAAGTTTCACATATAAAACATATTTTGATAAAACATTGAAATCCGGAACTCATTTGTATTAAAACCCCAATTTAACTAAATAAGGAAATAAAACCATACTGTGTAACAATATATCAATCTTAGTTGCAACTTCTTGTTTTACAAAGCACACACCCAGACTGGCTGTATTATTAATGTTACAGAGTATTGTAATCTGAGTGTAGATGAAAGGTCTGGTTTTCAAAATCCCTCATATGCAATAACTATAAATCCATATAGCGTAAAACATATAATGAATGCAATCCCAAAAACAGGTCAGGTGTCTGTAATGTGTACTAACTTATGCAGCACAAGGCCTCTCCTTCCCAGTGTCAATTAACTTTTGATATTAACCCATCGATAATATGTCATTGTTGTATCGTGTAGGTCGGGACATATAGGGTCACCCGCCTACCCACAAGTGAAAGTGTGTAGTCTGTCTATGATGTGGCTCAAGTACATGTTGGATAACCCCTTATACTAAAAGTCTTAACCCTAAGTGTGACTGCTGCCCCTGTTTTCTATCTATCACAATGAACATTGTGAGCAGCCATATACTCTAAAAAATGTGCATATAATTTACATATCACACTTTTCAGTCTAGATATGTATATAGTTAGAAACACCAAAAAGCAATAAAAGCATGAGAAAAATAAAAAACATAGAAAATTCAAAAAACAATATATCAAAAAATAAAAAATCCCAAAGTCACTATAGTAATGTGAAAAAATTAAGAATATTATTATTCAGTCCAGATATCCATATAGTCAAAACATCATCTGGTAAACATAGATATAGTCATCTGGGTTATTGAGGTTTGTGGCTTGCACTTTATGGGCACCGGGACTGTAGTTATTTAAAGAGCAAACATTAACACATTACACCTTAGTGGATTGGACAGTTAACACTTGCCGATTGCTGTCCAAAGGAGCAAAATGTAGGAACCCCGCAGTGTAGGGGCAGCTCCGCCCCAATCCACCCGCACCACAGAGGTCAACCACCAGATCCCTGTTGTGAAACAGAAGTCAAATATAGCCCCGCCGCACAGAGAGAGCCAAGACCCGGTATGTGTAACACAACAGAGCTCACCAATGATTGCCGGCTTAAGGATTTCAAATACTCACGGTAATCACTTATTTCAGCGCCATTGTATAGACGCAGCACTGTAGCAAGTCATACAGATATATTAATTTTTGGAGCTCAATCATTTTTTTTATGTTCAGATTTTTTAACAAAAAAAACAAAACTTTTTTTTATTAAGCTACAAACTTCATAAAATTTTGCCATCTAAAAGCTTGCAAGGTCATGTACATGTAGAAGTCAATGGGAGCTGTACTAAGCAATATATATATATATATATATATATATATATATATATATATATATATATATATATATATATATATATATATATATATATATATATATATATATATATATATAATAGCAGTCTGTGGAGGAGTCAGCCCTCACGTAACTTGGTGCAAACGTGCCTGGATGCAGTGTCCTAAATATTTCGAATTTCTATCCAACAAAGAAGGTCCGCACTCTCAGGTCTTAAATAAAAATACTCACGGTAACCACATCACTTATTTCAGCGCCATTGTATAGACGCAGCACTGTACCAAGTCATACAGATATATTTAGTTTTTGGAGCTCAATCATTTTTTTTATATTCAGATTTTTTGTGAATTTATTTGAAGTAGAAAAAAATTAAATTCAAATTTTGGCCTCTAACTGTAAATTTACTGTATGTCTATGTTTTGGCATTGAAAAAAAAGTAAATTAGATTTGAATTAGTAACCTCCTGCTCTCTCAGGAAATCACCATCAATGTTCTCATGAGCAGACTCCTTACTTCAGTAGCTCAGTTAATAGCACTTACATCAGTATTCAAATAGACTGCTAAACAGCTGAAGATCCATCCAACCGAGAGACACATTATAGTGAAAATGCTTTCAATATCTGTGATTATTTTGTATTTAAATAAAAAGCTTGTAAGCAACTGCAGCCCATCTACTGTACACACAGCCATACTCAGTTCACTTGTGATTACAACCTGGTTGCAAATACTGTCACAGACAATGGATACAATTTAATGGATCATTAAAAAATGTTTTGTAAATGGATAATGGATAAGCTATTTTGTTCAGTACATTTTAACTATAAATTCTTTGCAGCTGAAAAGTTTTTATACTCTTCTGAAGATTAGAGTCATAAAACAGCTTACTCCCGGTCAATGAGTTTAATCATATTTGTGAACCACCGCCCATGAAAATCCTCCAGGAAAATGTCTTCAAGTGTCTAGTATGTGTCAGACAGTGATTACGTTCATTTTATGTTTTACGATGCTGTTTAATAATAGAAAATATTGTTTATAAGGCTTTGGCCAGGTGTTACAATGGTAAAGTTTATTTATTTCTTAGCGGATACAACACTTTTTTTCTAATGCAATACCAAATTTTGTGACAGTCTCAGGGATGATTATATTGTATAATTTACTACGCATTTATATTTGTTTTTAAAAATCCAGTATTTTGTTTTTTAAAGAGAGAGCTTGAAGGGTCATCTAATTTGTACATAAAGGTACAGCTAATTTAGTATTTACTAAACTACTAAACAATAATTTAAACATTAAATAAACCCAATAGGATTATTTTGTCTTCAATAATGATCAATTATATCTTAGCTGGGATCAAGTAGTGTTTTATTATTACAGAGAAAAAGGAAATCATCTTAAAAAAATTTAATTATTTTTTCTGGCTGTCCAAATTCACCATGTCACTGCTACCAAAAAATGCTAAGAATAAACCTACTCTACCTTTTACATTTATATCAGTATCTATTCCTTGCACCATTTATGTATCTCCATAGTCACCAGGCCAAGTACTAGCCAAGGACACTTACTTACAAGTAGCAGTATACTAAATGCAACTTTTGGATGCCAATAGTTATGTTTTTTCCTCACAATGCAGCATTTTTTCAACCAATTTCAAGGCATTGTGGTCACACACAGAAATCTTTTGGCCAGAATTACTCACAATGCAGCTCAACACATGCTATTGTCCATAGTGTGTGTGTGTCTGTACAGTATTTCTGTGAAAAGCACAAGCATAAGTCTTCAGACTGAGTATTTTGTTGCATGTATGTTAAAAATGGCAGTATAGACCCTAGAAGGACCATTACACCCAGGGTGGTGGTAAAGGGTGGTGGTAGCTCCAGGTTTCCCCGTTGTCAGTTGGTGCACTTGCACACTATTTATTGGATGAGGAAGGATGGACACAATTGCAGTGAGCACAGCAATGCAGAAGTGGAAGTACCATTAATGAATAGGGTGAACACACGCACTGCAGTGTTTCCATTTTAGTTTGCGCGCAGTAACGAATGCAAAATTAGAAAGCCTCTGACTAACCATAATTGCATGTGAATGAAAGCATATGAAAGTAAAATCTGCAAAAAATAGGACTTTTGTTTTATTGGATTTTTGTTTCACTCTATATTTACAATTGTCCCCAGTTCAAGTGTTGAGTGCACTAAGGGGTACAAAATTTTCCTCTGGGTAGCCACACCCAGAACATTCATGCTTGGGGCACTTTACCCATTTTACTGAATCAAAAATTTAGTGCCAGACGCTGAGCCCAACACTGCCATGTTTCAGGCATCACTGTACTTGACATCTACCATAAATAAGCATGGTAAGTATAAAGTTCCCCCTTACCAGCCTAATCATATGATGTAAAAGCTAGGAGTGTGATTCATGGGGCCACCCCTTTTCCCTCCACTGAATGCAGCATTGTTGAATGCAGGCAGCACTCTATTCAGAGCAGCTCCAGATAAGCCTTAGGGCACAACCCATGGAGCAACTTGCAAAGTGCAAATACCCCAAATTCTTTAAATGAGGTCTCTTATCTTGCTAATTAATTGTTACTGGATTCAGTTGTGTAATGTATTAGATTTATTAGTGGAAAAACCCCAAATGGCAGTTACACTTCGAAATTGAACCTACTGTATTGTTCGTGCAGGTATGGGAGCTGTTATTCAGAATGCTCGGGACCTGGGGTTTTCCAGAAAATGGATCTTTGGGTCTTCATACCTTAAGTCTACTATAAAATAATTAAAATATTAATGAAATTCAGTAGGGTTGTTTTGCCTCCAATTAGGATTATCTCAGTTTGAATCAAGTACAATGTATTGTTTTATTGTTACAGAAATTATTAAGTGGCATCATAGATAAGGTCCTGATTTAACCTCCAGTTATTCTCACAATTTAAACTCCATTATATAAATTATTTGTTTAAATGAGAAGGAAAGTCATTTTATACTTGGGAGTGTCAAAAGTAAGGAACCCCTTTGTGATTGTATTTACTTACCTGACACTCTGGGCCAGTGCTCCTATCAGCAGAAATCTGCACCGGGCAGGGTTGTTCCAGCTAGCACCACTGAGCGACCCTCTTCCTGCTTCTTCAGTTCAACTCTACTGCACATGTGCAGCCATGAGCTTAAACAAGAATCAGGAAGAGGATCTATCCGTGGTGCTCACTGGAATAACCCCGGGCTGGTGCAGTTTTCTACTATATGGAGGAGCACGGGCCTGGAGTGTCAGGTAAGTAAATTCAATCACTTCGGGGTTCCTAACTTTTGGCACCCCAAGTATAAAATGACTTTCCTTCTCCTTTGAATACTATTCAATTATTATATAATGTTAAACAACTAAGGGGGTGGAAGGTGCAGGAAGATTGTTACATTTTTTGTTTTTAGCTACACAAAAATGGAATAAAATGCAGAAATATACTACTCAGTTTTATGGGGTTTTCTTACCTCTCTTCTTGTGTTTGCATGTATATGTGTGTGGACAGGGGAGATATTGACATGTAAACTTGACAAAGTAGAATGTAGCATTTTCTGAAGAATAACACCAATTTTCCACTGTACTTCACAGGTCTAAAGATCATTGAACATCATGCTGTGAACTTGAACATGCTCACTTCTGAAAGCTGCATGGTGCAATGTTCAGCGGCAAAGTGTGATATCATGATGTCCTGTTTATAGATGTAGACACAAGTGATAAAGTTCAGACTGCTAAGACATGATTTTCATCTTTATTACTGCAAACAAAGCAAACGTAAGAGAACTGATTTAGGAACATTTCCCTGAATGTTCACTCTTTTGTTAAAATATCAAAAAGATACAGTACTTATCTCTGCATGGTATTTGAATGACCTGCCATACTTTTCTTTTGGAATCATTTGTAAAATTTGTGAAATTATGTTATTGATTGGAAAATTATATGAAGAAGTTGTATTTTTTTCCCAGTGAAGCTATGCAACACACAGAGAGGAGTATGTGACTATTAAACCTGAAAGATATGTATGCCAAAATAATGTAGGAACCTGTGTTTATGAAATACAGTCAAATCATCTGACTGGTTGAATAAAAAGTGATATTGTTGTGAGTTTAGCACAGTATCAAAATTGTCCAGTTATATTAAGGACGGTGAAACACAAATACATCTGTGCCTATTTATGAAACTAGTGAAGAAGGGGGGGGGGTTAGGCCAAATACGTGACATCCTTTCACAACCAACCATTAGGAAAAGGTTTTTGTGAATAAAGGCCTGATTTATATCCTTGTCATATTACCCTTAGCAATTTACATCTTGGGGGCTATTTACTAAACCTCAAAAACTAATTTTTGGAGATTTATTATAACCCGAAGATGCTAAAAGTTCAAATCCGAAAATTTCAAACCTGCCGAGTTCATTTAGAATTCAATAGCAAACCTTTTACAATTTCAAGATATAATGATCTGAGTTGGCTTCCAATAATCCGTAAAATTCAAGGCTGGGCATCAAATCTGAAAAATTCGTACAATGTCCCATTTTCACTTTGAGTATTTCCCTAACTTAACTTTTTCTAGTTATTTTATTGATAAATAATATAAAATCATGGATAGGAGTTAGATCAAGTTTGATTTTATCAAAAGATGAGATATGTTTGAGTTTTAATAAATGACCCCCCTAGTGCTTTAATAGCTAGAGACCTAGGACAGGAGACCTCATAAAGGGCAGAACCTTGGCATGGGGATAATATGAATGCATTATTTGGGGGATAGAATATTTGTGTAGATTTTTTAACATCATGACAGCAAAGGCTGTTCACTGAAAGCTTCAACTCCAATGTGGAGTATGAGTGAATTGGTACCCTGGGAGAGTAATACCTCAGTGTAGGTGCTTACAGGCATCTATATAAAGCCGTGAAAAAGTAGCTCAGCATTATGTTTACATTTACATCAGTTTCATGGTAGTTATGTGTAATAATCAATATTTGTAATGATTTTTTTATGCTGCAGAAAGGAAATAAACATGCATCAAACCTGGCATAATGAATAAAACTTCTTAAGAAACTAGCTTTTTACTCTTGTTTTTAAATTTGCTTTGTTTTGATAAATTTCAATGGACTTTGCCAAGGTCAAAGTTATTTAATTAATAGCATAATGCTATGGAACATTCATATATAAAATGTACATTCAAATGTATTTTACACAAGGCTACTTTATAAATTCTGTGAATTTTCCGACAAAAATTTGCAATTTTTTTTACTGTACAACTGACATCACAAGTGGTATTTACTAAATCTTGAGATTATTTCATTTTTTAAATTAAAACAAAGTCGACCTTAATCCCATCCACAAATTTAATCAATTTACGTTAACAAACATTTTTTTTTGTGTTAATGAAACATATTACATTCCCCAAAAGTGTGACAACTGTATATAAACAGCATCTGGGTATATCTGCTGTTACTGACAACTATCACTATAATTGTACATGTTGTAAAGTAAATAAAAAAATAATAAATATAATTGCCAGAAAATGAATACATCATTGATTTGAAGAAAGACAAAAGTCCATCCTTGAGTATAAGGCATCCAGTGTGTTCTTGGAGTAAGCCAAAAAAAAGTCTAAAGCATCATTGCATTCTAATGGGACAGTTAAAGATTAACACTTAATGGAAGAAAAAACATCCTCATATTCCTAAGCCTTTTACTGCCTTCCTCTCTAATCAAATGTATATTGTCAGGGGAAGGTGCTAACAAGGATCCACACAGTCCAAAGTAAAAATAGAATGTGTATTAATGAAGCATACAAAGAAAGCTTGGCATATTTCATGCACAATGTACTTAGTCATAGGCTTGCTCTCTTATCAACCCTGAACTGTTCAATGATATGCAGGATAAAAATCTAAACAGTGTTAACATTTAAGAAACAAACTTGATGAGTCTTAAAGTAAAGTAAAGACATAGGTTGAAAAGACACATGCCCATGAAGTTCACCGTTTATGTCTAAATGATACCTACCTAACAGCTTGTTTATACAGAGAAAGGCAAAAACCCCATCTAAAGCCTCTCCAATTTGCCTCAAGGGGAACATTCCTTCAAACCTGGATCAACTTTGTACAAGATAAAGTAACCTACAGTATATTATCACTTGCTAAAAAGCTATTTATCCACTTCTTGAAACTATCTAATGTATCTGACAGTACAACCACTTCAGGTAAACAATACCATAACTTCACAGTTCTCACTGTAATAATATTTTTAAATAGTAAGATGGAACTGCAGATGCAGGAAAAGAAGAAGGAATTACATATTAATGGACATTTTTAGGAGCAATACTTCCCAGAATTCATCTGCTTTGCATACAAAGAGGATGTTCTGGTCTCAACCAAAATTGTGTGTGACTTTATTTCCTTGGCTCTACAAATGCTTATTGGAAACCCCTGCAATGGTAAGCCACAAGAATGGTGAAAATGATCTGCGGTGGGGAGTCTGATCAGCATTTTTCCATGGGTTAAGAGCACTACTGAGCTTGCTTTCCAGAAATCCTTCTGTGACACAATGTAACTGAATGCAAAAATCTCCTAGAGACCATCTTCCTCATAGATCTTAGGAATTAAGCAGTGGAAGAAAAGGTGACAAAGGAGCTGTTACTAGTGTTTCAGGGAGAATTAAACATCACCCTTTCTACCAAACTGACTCAACCTCTTTCCTTCATAATCAGACCCCTTGTACCTCTTTACAGAGCATGTAATGCCCATACCCTCGGGACCAATATTTACTTGAGCCCTTGATGGTAGTAAATGGCAAAGACAGTATTCATCTGTAGTAAAAATACTGAGTGTGGCATCAAGCCTATCAGGTGTGGTCATATCTGCCTTGGGTCAAGTAATTTTGTGAAAAATTTGATGATGATAGTCAGATGAATGCCTGGTCACAAGCAATGCAATATGTATATAAATTAAGGACAGTGAAACACAAATAAATCTGTGCGTATTTATGCAACTATTTATTAAGCAACAATTGAGCACTTTATTAAGCAACAATTTATTTAAAATTTTCCTCTAGAGGTTATACATTTGATCGTTAGAAAAAAGGACAATGTTGTATACTGTATATCACTTTTTTGTATAGATTTTTGAAAGGATTCTATTTCTTGCCAGTATTTCACCTAGCTAACTATCAATTATCAAGACATTAAAGTATGATCTACTGTTTTTACATGATATAATATTTAGATTCTTTGATGAATACCAAAAACACAACATGGAATTGACTTTCCAGAAAAAGTTATTTTTATATACACACACAAACATATTGTGTATCTGGAGGGCTTAACACTTATAACATCATAACAGTAAATTCAAAGAAGACATTCTACTGAAATGCTGTAGTGTTACTTGCGAGGTCATGTATTATACAATTTGATACTACAATGACATTCTTTTTCATTATCCTTTATGATATAGCTTAAAACCATCCTGTGAAAGCAGAGCAGGCATAATATGTATCAAACTCTGTCATTTTTTAAAGCTCTTTCAGTTATAGACAGTCTTTTCAGAGTTGTGGGGGAGGACCCTTTTGTCACCTATAATAAATCAGAGTTCACTTGATACCTTCACTGCTATTGTTGGCACATCAAGATGAAGCATACACCATCTGTATGAATGTCATAGCTGGGAAAAAAGGAATCAAAAGAATCATGATCACAGTTCATATTATGTCTGGGTTCTCTCAATTTACTTGAAAATATTTAAGTTCAGTTAAAGCTGTATTAGATATGTGGCAATCCTTGTATTTAATAATCATGTTGTTTTTTCTAATGTGCTTTATCATTACTAATACGACTGTCCAGCATACAAATATAATGATAACTTAAGCAGGAATTAATATATTTCAACACTCTGATTAGTGTCACTATAAATGTATATGGAAGATCTTTTATTTTAGCTGGTTGTGGAAGCAGTATGCCAACACAACAAAATATATGTAAGCATGCAAGTAAATAGAAATCTCAATATGGCGAATATTGCATATGCATACATGCAGATGTTTTGGAACACTTACAGCAACATAAGGAAATGTTAACCCTAATTGTAAATTGGTATATTTTATCCTTTCATAAATGCAGTTAGTACACCTAAAATGTAGTGTTAAACACAATACCTTTAGCTTTTTTGCCTTTATCAAGAAGAGCCAAAATCATTCTTTAACTCTCTTGTATTACATAATTTCAGTTAAAGGTTTTGTAACGGTCGACACCCCAAATCTAGAACCGATGCCAAACACCCTGGTCTCGGCTCGTGCTTCTGCCTGTAGCAGCCACCTTTGGCCTCGGCAGGAGCCCTTAGCTACTCAGATGCCGCCAGGTCTTAAAACGAGAGGTGCAAGGCGAGGGGTTCTAGACAGGCAGAGGGGCACAACTGTAAGCAAAGTCTTCGGGCAGAAGGTCATGGTACAAGGTGTTAAGCAATAGAGTAGTCAGATTAGGCCAGGTCGGGACAGGCAGAGATAAACGTAGTCAGGCAGGCAAGGGTCAAACCAGGAAGTCAATCAGAGGGGTTAAGCAGAATCGAAGTTGGTAATCAGGCAAGGGTCAGGATTCAGAAGTCAGGATAGTCAATAGCCAGGCAGAGGTCACAACAGGAATCAAACACCGATCAATCAGAAGTTCAATAGCACAGAAGCACCAGGAACAAGATCCTAAAACGGGAAAGGTCTTGAAGCCCGAATGAGCCTTTTATAGTATTTGATTTTCGCGCCATTGCGTGCCGGCATCACCATGCTAGCGCGTCCGCGTCAATAAAGGAAACGTGAAGTGGGCATGACCGCTCTAAGAAACCGGCATGGAGGCAGAAGAGGAGCGGCATGGCGGCTTGGCCTTCCTTACCAGCCCCATGGCTCTCTCATTTTGTCATAATTCCATTAAAAAGAGCAAGTGGAGACCAGTGGCATGGCCTAACTTTAATTCCATATTAAGTCAAAGTGAAAACTTCTGTAAAAAAAATGCAAACAGGCCCAGAGCTCCTGAAGAACCAGACCGGTAATAATAAAAAAAAAAAAATATTACATTAAAGTTTTTTGACAATCATAACATGAATTTGTGCTTTGCAAGGGCATTTAGTTATAGGCAGCAATTTTATTTCTTAGTATTCATTAAATTAGTATTTGCTTGTCTATCATTGTATGTCTTTACCTTATATGTATACAGTTGTTATGCACAGGTATTTTTTCAAATACCTATAGTTTATCATTTTATTCATTAGGGAATCAAAATTCAAGCAGGCCTTATAAAGCAATGAGAATTTGCAATATAATAACTATAAAATGAACATTATTACATTGCAAACTGCAAAGTTTTCTTCATATTTATGCACATTTTTTTCTGTTTACAACTTTTATTACATTTCTCCCTAAGTATTCTAACTTAATATACATGGCTCTGCTTTTTTTCCTAATAAAAGTAATCAATGGAAAATGTTATTATATTTCAGCAGGAAAGGACAGGTATTAATGGCCTTAAGGCAAAATTCCCTTTTAAGATGAATATTTAAAAAACAGAGCTTAAAATACAAGTCCTTTATATTTGTGTGTCTAGAAAATATGTTTATACATTTCAAGAAAGCAAAAGAGGCATATGAAGAGAAATTCTTAAGCAGTGCAGGATCAAAGTAGGTGTTAAAAGTCTAAAGACATTTTAATTGGAATTTTAATTAGCGATAGCAAGGTGATGACCCAGAAGCTCTGCACAGCCAATTTTCTTAAGTCATAAAAGGACTAGAATCCAGTGACCACATATAATACTCTTTTTAAAGTGTAAAAAATGTTTATAAATTATTATTTCCAGATTATTCTCTATTTTGGTTATTTAAAATTTTCCTTACATACTAAAGCTCATTTCAATGAAGAGAAATTTTGAAAGTGTCTAAACAGGCACAACATGGCATGTTTTTTTGGCTGCAATGCACCTTTCACCCCCAGTTTTGTATGTAAATCAATTTTTTTATTTTAAGATAAAGAATTTTATTTGCTGTGGGGTTTATTACATTGGACTGTGTCATTACCAAAAGCCTCAAATCTGCCCTGCAACATCCTTGCAGTTGGGTATCTTGGAGAACTTGAATTATACAGAGATGGCATACGTGATAGTGGGGCATGAGAGTGCGAGAGCAGTGAATACAGAAACCTCTATATATTATTGTATCTGTGATGCACTATTATCTGTGGCACATGTGCTGCAAGTTAACCCTTCCTTTCATTAAATCCAGAGAGATTAAGAAAAAGTCAAAGAATGTACATTTTCATTTGTGATTCTTCTGATTTTCATTAGTTATAAATTTCCCTAACACAGGATAACAGCTGCCTGGTAGATCTAAGAACAGCACTCAATAGTAAAATCCAGGTCCCACTGTGACCCGTTACATTGAGTAGAAGAAACAACAGCCTGCCAGAAAGCAGTTCCATTCTAAAGTGCTGGCTCTTTCTGAAAGCACATGACCAGGCAAAATGAACTGAGACGGCTGCCTACACACCAATATTACAACTCAAAAAAGTACACTTGCTGGTTCAGGAATAACATTTTATATTGTAGAGTGAATTATTTGCAGTGTAAACAGTATAATTTAGAAATAAGAACAACATCATAAAAATAATGACAGAATGCCTCTAAATTGCAAGAACCACTAGCATCCAATTATTATACACAGCATTCAATTACAGTTGTACTACACCCTGCCTCCACATCTTTGCGAGGGCTCTACCCCAGGGAATCTAGGTCTCATCCGGAGCACATTAATATGTAAAGCTCATAATTGGGTAAAGCTCACTATAGCATCACACATACTCCTCCAAAAAAGGGCTGTGTCACAGGGGGAACCTGCTGAGCAAAGTGCAAAAATGAGGACAACTTTTAACATGTTCACACTGGCTTTGTAAATAAGGTCCATGAAGTACATTTGTCTGGCAGTAAAAGGGTAATATGATAATGTGATAACAGTGACAAGTAAGTAAAAAGTACAAGGAAGCTCTTTTCTGCTCAAATAAATAAAATTAAAATTTTCTTAACTTTAAGGAAACTAAATCTCACTCAGAGCATATGTACAAAACCAAATGAGCAGCTATCAAAAGAGATTTTCAGTGTTGGCAAAAGGTGAACCAATATGTCTTTGTATACCTAAAATATGCAAGTTGTTTCTTTTTTACATATTTTAGAACCGCTGGCTGAACTGTGAGAATATCTTAAAACCTCACTAGTCATCCTATATAAGACCAGAACTGATGTCTGTAATGTTGTGGATTTAAGATGTATATAACAATGCATAAAAAATGTTACTTTACCTTATACTGTGAACACAAAGAACACACACTGATAGTCAAAGATGCTAAAAGGCTGTTCTGAAGTAAACTGCTACAATACTTAGAGCTATCAAAAAAAAAAAGACAAAAGGAAAAAAAATAGAAAAAAAAACAATAGTGATGGTCGAATTTATTCAACAATTGGCGAATAAATTTGCGAAATTGCTGCAAAAATTCGCCATTGAAAATTCGCTGGCATCAAAATATATTTACAATGTAATTATCCTACCGCACACCTGTAGTTCACCAATCCTGCAAGCTGGTGGTGCGTTCCTTCCGTTGACCCGGCCGGGTCCCTTAGCAACCAATGTGTAAAAGAAACGCCTTCTTTTCCCATCATGCAATTTGCCATAAAAAACTGTTTTTAACCTTCT
This sequence comes from Xenopus laevis, assembly GCF_017654675.1. Taxonomy (NCBI): domain Eukaryota; kingdom Metazoa; phylum Chordata; class Amphibia; order Anura; family Pipidae; genus Xenopus; species Xenopus laevis. The sequence continues at coordinate 47,821,318 of NC_054377.1, read as the reverse complement.
TGCATGTTTTTATTCATTTCTTACAGATAAGACCTGCTGAATGATCACATATAATATTAAGGGTTATTAGAAAATCCCAAGGGCAGTAAGGTATTATAATACAACACATGGATTTTTGCAATATGGTGTTTAATGTATGTGGTTTTTTAGAAAAAGTTGTTTAAAATAATGTTTTGATACCATATTTTATAATAATTATTGCACATGGGCACTTTGAGAAAGAAAAAGATCATTTTGTGGACTGTCGTACCAAATTGATTGCTTTATTGTATGTAACATATAGGTCGAATTTCCTGTATCCCACATAAGGGTTAATTTTTATGGCAAATTGCATGATGGGAAAAGAAGGCATGGGAAGTTGGGTTTAAATGGGTGACTGCACAAATAATTGTATCCTGATGAAGGGTGGGTGTTCCCGCCCCGAAACGTTGATGTTTGGTGGCTGAATAAAAGGGGATAATCCCCGACTGCACTAATCGGTGTGTGTGCGGATCCGTTTCTTTTACACATTGATCAAAATATATTTGACACCGGCGACAATTCTGATGCTGGTGACAATTCTAGGTGCCCATTGAGTTTAATGGGTGTCAGAATTGTCGACAGCGGCAAAATCGTTGCCGGCGTCGGAATTGTTGCCAGCATCAAAAATATTTGGACGACGGCATCAAAATTTGTGTTTCACACAAATTGTTCGCAGTTTTGCGAATTTCACAGGAAATTTGCAAATTTTCTAATAATTTTCACTAAAACCAATATTAGTTTCTGCAAAACTTAAACATTAAAAAAAAAAAAAGAACATTTGGCTTGGTGTCGTCTGCTGGTTCAAAGTGTTTGGTTAATTTCTGATCTTGGCATTATCTACTGTATATGGATTAGTATGTTCTCCCTGTATTTCAGATCACATCCTGAAAACATCCAGGCAATTTTAAGTTTATTCATTATGAAAATCACTCTAGTGTGTGTGTGTATGTGTGAATATGATAACTATAGATTGTAAACTGCACTGGAAAATCTGCTGATGTGAATCAACACTATCTGTAAACTGATGCATGTTGTAAGTGCTATAAACATAAAAACATGATAATATAGGTATGGGACCTGTTATCTGGAATGCTCAGGGACCTTTGAGGATAAGGGATTTTCCTGTAATATGGATATCAGTACCATAAGTCTTAAAAAATAATTTAAACAATAAAAAAGTCCAATAGGATTGTTTTGCCTCTGATCAATTATATCTTAGTTGGGATCAAGTACAAAGTACTGTTTTACTAGTCCAGAGAAAAAGGAATTCACTCTAACAAACCTCTATAATTTGATTAAAATGGACTCTATGGCAGATGATCCAGAGCTTTCTGGATAATGGGTTTCCAAATAACACATCCCAGAATAATTACTGCCAGTGAATGGTACGGATTACTAACAATATTTATTCTATACAGTTGTGCTATAATTTTTGTTTAATTTTTTTAGCATGCTACAACCAAATAATGGAATTCTAGATGCGGAAGAATAAGAGAAAAACCAAGTTGTTTGGTTTTCAGAATGCCCTATATCTACTGTTTTATGAATTACTGAGTGTAGAGAGAACAAGATTGCAAAACTCATTTTAAAATGAAAAAGTTTCCCTGCTTTGTGTAAATAGAATGACTTTCTGATTCAATCAGGCATTTAGCTTTTTTTCCTGAATTGTATACTAACTATTATGTATCTCATTCAAAGCATAAATCAAGATCTTAAGAATGAAAAATAGTATTCTCTAGTGTGATTTGGCAGCAGCTTTTGTTGCTTGGAAAGTAACCTTGAAAACTGCAGGTATGTCTGATCTCATCACAAGTTATCAAAATGTTGTTAAGGGTATGAAAACTTTGAAATTTGACCTTTGCCTGCATACAGTACAGTGTGTTTGAATTGCCATTTTAATCTGTAGTGTCCTCAATTATCTCATGATAAAAAAGCAATATGCTGCTAAACCTGTTGTAAATTGAGGGGATATTAGTAGAGAAATTCCAGTAAGACTTATAAATGAAATGAAATTATTAATATTATTAGGATTAGCAAGTGAATTACTGAAACAAACCAAAAAATACATAAAAACCATTAAAATAAGCAAACCTGCATAACAGGTAGAAAATAATGGGGAGGGCGAACGAATATAATTTTACAATAATTTCGCAGCAAATCTGATAAGCCAAATACATTTTAAGAGGGGCTACAATAACAATTATAGGGGGAAATTAACTAACCTCTAAAAATTTGGGAGCGACGGCTTCACTTACAGCGCAACACTTCACCAGGCATAGATTTGCCAGGACAACGCTAGTTCACTAAAGTTGCGTCCAGGGGCCCAAACAATGGCAAAGTTGTGCTAGCGTTACTGCGCCAAGCGAAGCAAAGTTGCGCTAGCATTGCCTAATTTTCATACGGCGGGAAGTTAAAGTTCAATGGACGTATATGTTGCAGCAAATACATTACACTACACAAGTCTGGGAAACATTAATAATATAAAATAAAGTTGTTATATTGCCCTACACATGAGCCCAGTGTATAGTTTATGAGCCATATGTTTGGAAATGTAGGGTTACCCCCAATAAAAAATATACGCTCTTTTTCAGCCTATCATCCTGAAAAAGGAAAAGACGCTATTGTTTTTTGGGACTTAAAAAAATGTTCAATTATTTTTTTAGGAAGTCCCATCTTATCTATTACACTTCGCCTGGTCTGAGGTGGCGAAGGCAAGTCTGGCGCAAGAGGTAACGTTAAGTAAAATCCGCATCTAAGTGAATTTGCATAGTTATGTCCATTGGAGCGCAAATTTGCCAGGCGTTAGGGAACGAAGTACTGCTAGAGTCTATCTCCTTAGATCGGCGAAGTAACGAAATTACGTCATGCTGTCGAATTTTCGCCCACTTTAGTCACTTCGCCCTTTAGTGTGCATATGTGACCTAACTAAATACAAGAACATTCAGCAAATAAAGTGTGTGCATTTGCTTGCAAATATATGACAAGTGCATATACTGTATACACTGTATATTAGTCAATGCAGAGCAGAAGAAATTATGAGATTATGTTTTGTTAAAGAAAAGAAAGTAAGGATGTTTCTTTTAGTTGGTTGAAAAATTTGGAGTTATTCCCTAATCAGTGGTTACTTAACATTATCTAGCCAGAGTAGATAGGTCAAAGTTTACTTTGAAATGGGTTATTGCTGCCACTTCAAGTTTCCACCCCTTAGCCTATGGGGACCTTCCCCATAGGCTAACATTGTACCTCGGTAGGTTTTAGTTGGCGAAGTAGTTGGACGCAGTTTTTTTTTTAAAGAGACAGTACTACTATCAAATGGTCGAATAGTCGAACGATTTTTAGTTCGAATCTTTCGATTCAAAGTCGTAGTCGAAGGTCGAAGTAGCCAATTCGATGGTCGAAGTAGCCAAAAAATACCATTCAAAATTCGAAGTATTTTTTCTTCTATTCATTCACTCGAGCTAAGTAAATGTGCCCCTCAATGTTTGTGTCATTCATTGACACCACTTACAAGAAATCTCATAGGCACATCATGTGTTATCATTAGGTGCACAAAACAGAAATATAAATGCATTTAGACCGGCAGGCAGCTGCACAACGTGTAAAACATTTTATACACATATAGGGGCAGATTTATCAAGGGTCGAATTTCGAAGTTAAAAATACTTCGAAATTCGACCATCGAATTAAAATACTATCGAAGTCAAAGTTTTTTTCATCAAATTTGGGGTTCCTGTGGTCGAAGTACAAATGAACGATTGAACAATTAAATCGATTCAAACGATTTTAGAGATCGATCGAAGGATTTTACTTCGACTTCCAAAGACTTTAAAAAATGCATTAGAAGGTCCCCATAGGTTAACATAGCACTTCGGCAGGTTTAATTTGGCGAACTATTGAAGTCAAAGTTTTTTTTAAAGAGACAGTACTTTGATTATCGAATATTCAAACTATTTTACTTTGAATCGAATTTGAAGGAAATTCAAAGTCGTAGTATCCAATTCGATGGTCGAAGTATCCAAAAAATTATTTTGAATTTCGATTTTTTTTTTTACTTCGAAAATTCGATAAATCTGCCCCTTAACTTTTGATGCATATTATAATAGCAATTACACTTAGCCTGAAGACTTGATCACATAAAGATCTTCATAGCCATAATAATGCTAATAAACAGAAAATGCTGTACACACATAATATAAAAGGGGCCATAGATTGAAGAGTACAGTTCAGGAAGGTGTTACTGCCTATGTACAACTGTCATTGCAAGAAGCAAACGGCTTTGAAACCTTATACTGAATGTATTTGTCTGTTCAATATCAGTATTTCATTTAGGTTCAGCTGATTTGAGGCACCTCACTCTCTGCTGGGAAGGACTTGGCTTTTCGTATAAATGAGTAATTTTCAGCTTCAAGGAACATTGATCCCTTTGGGGAATGATGTATTCTCCACTCTCTGTGGCCTTTTATTTTATTTACTTTGTCAAGTAGTGCATGTAACAAAAAAACATTTCTAGAAATAATGTACCTAATGTATCTTTTCAAATTACACTATCAATATGAAATGTGAAATATTCACAGTTGTAATGCTAGGTTAAGTGCAGAAAAAGGCAGAAAATAAACTCTTAATTTGACTTGTACATGATAGAATGTCAAAGCAATTTATTTTTCTTTTGGAACAGATACTAACTCCTTACAAATGTTTTTGCACTTTGGAGACACGTGCAGGATAAATTCACCATGAATAAAGTGTTACGTAGCTTCAGTTTCTACAGATACAAATGCAACTTTTACTTTTGAGGTTTGGTTGTTGTCTCTCTAGGCCTTACCTGTAGTTAAAGTATGAAAATAATTTTCTGGTAACCAGTAAATCGTCTCAGAAACCAATTTTATTTTGGACATCGCATTTAGCGTTGTCTGCCTTCCAGGTTTGCCTGTAGTCTCTATAAATTAAATCTACATAAGGTGTTTGATTGGAATGGAGTTTCTCTTTCCAGAAAAAGATCGTAATTACATGGTTGATTGGTCACTACTGCCAAACATACCATCTTCAGCACTAGCTGCCAGAATGAATCACAAGATCAAGCAGGCATACTGTAGGCCCACAATTAACAATGGGGAAAAGCAAAACGTTTGTGACAAAATAAAAATCTGTTACAAAATGTTTTCATAAAGCCAAATATTTTAAAGTGGAGGCACAGAAGTTACCTTCTATTTAATCCTATTTGATACTTATTATTATGTTTTCTACTTTGGCTTCTTTTTTTAGGAAAATTTACATATGTAATTTTATATTAAAACATAAGCAAAGTAATTTTGCCAAACACACATTTCTGGGAGCCAGTGTGTACCAGAATGACTTCAAGTCAATTCACCACTATCTCTTGACATTTAATGGTTTCATTCTTATGGGCAATAGAACAAAAAGACTGCCACCTCTGAGCGAGTCTTCCTTTGAAAAAATGTTGCATTTCAAACAATTTATCTGCAGTAGAAGCAGTTGTTCTATTGCCAGTTTAGAGGGAAAATGCTGCTGTCTGAAACAGGTAAGAAGGTAGAAGCCTATTTTTCACCTTTACAACATACTACGGCATCTCCTGTAAAGTACATCTTTTAGGTGCAAGCATAAATGAGAAAAAAAATTATACTATAAATGTTGAACATTAGAAAAAAAAATTAACATTTTCAGGTGGAAATTGACTTGCTCTGTGGGATATAGCAATTTCCTGATTAAATACTGAGCATAATTATATCATTACTAAAATACCCAGGTATCCATGCACTTAAAATGCATGACGCTAGCATAGTTTGCTTGTTACATGTATGGGGTCCCTCAGGGCCGCCATCAGGGGGGCACAGGGGGTACAAGTGTATGGGGCCCAGGACTGAAGGGGGGGCCCGGAAGTTCTGAACTTTTTGAAAGAGCTGGCCCCCCTTGACAGTGCCAAAGCCGTGCCGCCTCCTTCCAAAGTCCTGAACAGCTGAAATACGTAAGTGCCAAAAAAGCCGAACAGCCAAAGTCCTGAGACTTTTGAAAAAAAGGAGGCGAAGTTGAAGTTGAATTTTTTTTAATCCCCTGGCCACCACTGTATTATTTTAATATTCTATAGGCCCTTGCCACCAATGTTTTTTAAAAAAATATTCTTTGTGGCCCCAATTTTTTTTAACTTGTAAGAGGGGCTCTGGCACCAATGTTATTAAAAAAAAAACTTTTATGGGCGGCCCTGGTAACCCATTTTTAAAAAAAAAAAAAAAAAACTTTTATGGGGGACCCTGGCACCACAGTTTTTCTTAACTTATAAGGAGGTCCTGATCAACAATAGCTTTTTATAACTTGTGTGTGGGGGGGGTTATTTGTGCTGATGTGTCTGTATGGTCTTTTTACTGTGGTGTGGAATGGGCAGGATCTGGAGTGGTGGGCGGGGCCCAGGGGGCCCAAAAAATTGTTGTACGTGGCCCTTGATTTCTAATGGCGGCCCTGGGGCTTTTTTCCATAGAATCCATTTAAATCAAATAATTCTATTTTTTTAAATGATTTCTTTTTTCCTCTATAATAATATAAAAGTTCCATGAACTTGATGGTAATTAAGCTGCATGACTCCATATTGGTGGCAAACAATCCTATTGGGTTTATTTAATGTTTGAATGTTTTGTAGCAGACTTAAGTAATTGATTCAAATTATGAAAAAACCCTTATCCAGTAAACACTCCAGATAATAGATCATCTATAACCATAAGGTGTCCTGTGAATCCTGCTGATTGGTTGCTATTAGTTACTTTACTGTTGGGTAAATGTACTGCATTTTATTACATACGGGGATAGTCTTTTCTGTCTTCTCTGTTGTTAACAACTTTAGAAGTCATCTGCTCAAGTATATAACCATATATATAACCAAGTATCAGTTACTGCTGACAAGTTACTGTATGTTGCAAATGTCCTGATTGGGCATGTTTTTTAGAAGGAGTAGCGTGTGTGAAAAACAGAACTTTATTCATTTCTCTTATGTAAAACCTTTTGTGATGCTAGAGTTGTAATTCCCCCAAATCCACATTATTGCCATTCTTTTGGGTCCTTCCAATTAGAAGGGAAGTTTACGGTATATGTAAATTTGGAGAAGGGTTACATGATGTAGCATAAGGATTATTGTAACCTAAAAAGCATGCGTAACTTATAATTGCCATATCTCCATGTTGCATGTCCTACCCTGTTCATTTAGTTTATGTAGCCCTCTGTGCCCAATACCAGTAGAATGGGACCCAATGAGCCGAATAGGGGAAGCAGGGCATGACAGGAATAGGAGAGGGCCACTCCCCGTCCCCTTTTTGTATGGGGCGCTGGGATTGGCTGTCAGGTTCCCGGGATCGGCAGAGGAGGCAGAGCGCACAAGATACTCACCAGTCGGCACCGGGACGTGGAAGCAGCAGGACGCAGCATCCCGCCCCCACTCCCTGTAGTTAGGTGTGTTTGCCGTCGCAGTTGGCGGAGGGTACCTTTACAAGGACCCCCAAGGGGAGTTAAAATGGGGTATTTTACAGCAACTGGATGTAGCCTGGTAGGCCTGGGTCCTCATGGGAAAGTTAGGCAGCCCGGGTTTAGGGCCCCGAAAATGGAGGAGGAACCAATCTTACCAGTTGTTATACAAACTGCTTGTTAAGTTGAATATGTTATACATGTTAAGTATGGTATTACTTTGTTAAATAAACAACTGCGGCCATCTCTTTCCAAACCAGTGGTGTGTCTGTTTCATTGGGCAGTAGGTATGGGGTTTCCATCAGAAGGGGAGGGGTACAGACTCGACGCTGCACCTGTCATGACTGCATCCAATGTATCCTTACATTAAATGAAAATTATACTCCCCAACAATATACGTCTCTATAAGTAAATTGCATAAAACAGCTCATATGTAAAACCCTGCTTCATGTAAATAAACCATTTTCATAATTATATACTTTTTGGTAGTGCTGTATGTGCCATTGGTAATCCTAAATATAAAATTGCCATTTTAAAAATTAAGGGCCATCCCCTGGGATCCTAGGGTTAACGGTGCACACAAACAAACCATACATGTTAGGTCACATAAGCCAATTAACAGGCACAGTTATGTCTTTTGCTTCCACACTTCTTCTTGTTACAGTAAGAGCTGCAGTATTTCTGGTCAGGTGATCTCTGAGGCTGCACAGAGACTGTCACAAAATGGTGATTTAAGGCAAAGGGCAATATTTACATAAATAAATATTCATTTATTAATTATGGAGTAAAGTTTTCCTTTAATACCTTTATGCACTTTGAAGGGCATCAATGGATATATGATGATTACTTAAATCTACAGCAAATTCATGTAACTGAATATATTTCGATAAAAGAGAGTCATTCATTCTATTTTTCTCTGTTTACAAAACAATTTGCCTAGAACCCAGCCTTCATACATTGTGTTGGCAAACAGTACTCTCCATTGACCTTCCCTGCTTTATAGCAAATTGTTGTAAATTGAAAGTAATTTTCAACCAAACTAGGGTACGGAAGATGGTTTAAAAGCTGGTTTATGGATGAATTTATTCAACTAAGAGAAATTATTTGCAAAATGTGCAAATGGTGTCTAATACATTAAGCTCAGCCTGAGGCCAAAATCTAATATATAGTCAAATAAGGAAAGGATGATTGAACTTATTATGTTAAAATCCTAAAAAATATTTTTATGTGCTTTGATTTCCATGACTGATGGCAGCATTGGTGGTCTAAGGACCTTTTTACTGATATATAGTGATGGCCGAATTTGCGCCGTTTATCGAAAAATTTGCGATGCTGGCGCTCATTTTTGACGCCGGTGTCGATTTTTTTATGCCGGCGTCCGTTTTCGACGGACGCTGGCGACCTTTTTTTTTTACGCTGGCGAATTTTCACACCCGTTTTGCAAATTTATTTGCCGCGAATTCGTCCCTGCCTAATCAATTCG